>NW_013617913.1:0-11239 GCF_000695525.1 Brassica oleracea var. oleracea
TTGTTTTCCAGAGACCCGAAGTTAACTATTTGGCCAACCACGTCTACGTTACAAAAATAAGACTAAAATCAGAAACAAGTATATACAAAGGGAAAGACTCTTTAAATGAGTAAGAAACTAACTCACCAACCAAACAGCTATGATCCAGATTTCCACCAAGAATATCAGAGAAGTCCGCGAAATACTTTTCGGGAACTGCAGTTGGAAAATCATCAGCTATTCCAACAAATGTTGTGTGAAAGAAGCCAATTTTGTAAGGACGTGGCGTCGTACGGTATTCACCAGTTGCATCGTACACTTTGAACAACTGGAGGACAATCGCTTCTCCCTCGCGTAGCTTGTCATCGAATTTTTTGATGAGTTGTTCACCAACTGAAGCATGAATTCTGGTCCCCTGGACAAAAAAAATTATGAAAGTTTTGTATATGCAGAATAATTAGATAAACGATGCTTCCAAAAAAAAATGCATTGATAAAGTTACTTACTTCTTTATCAACAACCACCATTTCAATGGTGTTTCCTGATTCTTTGTTATAGTTTCTCCACAAGCGAACAATCCTAACTTCAATACGCGACGTATCTTTACGGGGTTTTAATTCTCGCACATAAGAAACAATATTTTTTTTGGCACGCACCATTGCCATTATTCTTGTAAGAGCTAAATGTTTGTACCTTAAGCATTCGGGTTTCTCATATATATATTAAGCCATTTTATATAATATTAATGACCCCTAATAAAGATTGAAATAGTTTAAAGAAATATATTAATTGTGTATTGTCGTAAATTGATTTGCATATAATATCATTTTAACTTGCGCAAGTAATGTAATAAATATGATAACAACCGGCGCAAGCAATTGATTCGAATAATAAGGAAAGTTATTAATATGCAAATTAGTTTACAATCTTGAGCAAGTTATCTACTCATATGGGCTTAATATCTATCGACAATATATTTGGGCTTTCTAAATAGGCTTTTCAATTTTTTTCTCATAATTAAGAAGACCAAAATAAAAATCCGAAAACCAACAGACCGGAAACCGCAAGGAATGAAACCGACTGACTAAATTAGTAATGTGAAGCTCTAAATCTTGCTGCAATTAGTGATGCAACAGACTATCGAAATTAGTAATGTGAAGCTCAAAATCGTGCTAATGAAACAAAAACCAAACTTGAAAATCCGAAGCAAGACCTCAACAGCAAGAATATTAATCAATCAATTAGATACGCAGATTCAAAATGTAAAAGTTTTTTTCCCCTCATATCTTAAAAGTCGAATCCAATCAGAAAACAAAAAAAACTTTAAATTTCGAGAGTCAGGACAAACTTCACCTCGTCTGGTTGTCGTTGCTGTTCGCGATGGATAGGATTGAGTCTTTAGAATATGGAGAACCAAACTCATCTGGTCGGACTGTCTTCATCGGTTTGATACCATCTCCCCCTTCAATTGACACGCGATTGGAAAAAAAAAAGAAGAAAAAATTTCTGGAAAACGACGGCGTTTTCAATGACGCGGAAGGGAGTGAAAAAAATAAATCAAAAAGAAAAATTCCAAAAAATCAGCCAATGGAATTATAACGTTTTTCTTGAGAAGCTCTAGGTTAATGTCACCTCAGCAGAAATCACTAAAGTGACTTCTCTTTTAAAGTATAGGAGTATGTTTCACAAATAATATATAGGGGATATTTGAGTTTTGAGATAACCATCTAAATCGTATTTCACAGTTACTAAATATATAGCTCCAAAATAATTCTTCTTGTAGATAAATAGTGGCGGAGCCATAGTGTTTTCGTACAGGGGTCGGTCATAAACCTATATATATATATAATCATTTATAAATGGCTAAAATAATATTACAAAAATTATTTTTCTATAGCTTAAAATATTTTTGTTATGATTTAATTTTAAATCTTTAAATATTTTTTAACCAAAAAAATGAGAGAATCATTTAAAAACTAGTCACCGACATAATTTTGTAATACTATTTTCATAATTTTATTTCTATCAAATTTTCACAGTTATTTAATAAAATTTTAAATTAAAACTCTCCAAAATATTTTAAAAATAGATAATTTACAAAAGCTTGTGAATACATTAGTAACTTTCATGTTTTATCAAATTCTAAATAAAATCCAAAGCAAAATATACAAAATTAAATTAATGTAAAAGAAAATAACTTGAACATGCATGATGTTTTATATTTTCTACCTCACAAAAAGCAGGGATGAAACAGTTGGCTAAGGAAGAGTTTTTGCCTATTTCAAAATCTGATTTTTATGTTTTGCTAAAAGTAACTAATAATTATATAACATTTTAAAATTGTAATTAGTACTTGCCTAATTAATTTAAGCTTTTCTTTTCATTGTTTTCATTTTTGTGGGGTCAGACTATAAAATTTGGTGGCGTCATTATATTTTTCTTGAAAAACAAAACTTGTATTTTATAAATAAGGTGGGGTCAGCTGACCCCCCTCCAACATCTATGGCTCCGCCCCTGTAGATAAATCAGCTGGCCCTAAACTAAACTCATGAACACCGGATTTATGCGTCAACATTTATAAAAGAATATAAAAAATATAAAAACATCAAAATCTATTTGAGTAGTTCATGAGCAATTTTTTTGTTTTTGTGTATGCGATCAAAACACAAGAATGGATCATAAATGAAAGAGATTATTATTATTATTTCACTAAAGGATTTTATGCTAAAAACGTAGAATTAGTATATAATTTGGCGAATCTACACCTTGTCATTTTAACTCTAAAAAATCTACTATTTAATTAATTAATTAATTAATAGAATCATTATTTTATCTATTGTTGACAAATTATAAATGAAAGAGATTATTATTATTATTTCACTAAAATAGAATCGCTATTTTTATCTATTGTTGACAAGTCACAGTAGAACTATTTAATTAATTAATCAATATGACATATTTGATTGTTTATATTAATCAATCAAATATATAACCATTTTAAAAAATATTAATAATCAAAAAGATATTAATATCAAATCAATTTTAATTATAAATTTGAATTTCATTTTTAGTTATAACAAAACTTGTGCATTCTTGAGCACTATCTTTGACTACCTCAGCATGAGAATCACTGTGCAGTCTTTCTTGACTTTGGCAGATAATTTGTGCATTCTTGAGCATTATCTCCGACTACCTCCGCATGAGAATCACAGTGGATTATTTCTTGACTTTGGCAGATGCAGCCCAACTCAGTCATCTTACCCACCGTAGCTAACAATTTTAAATCGAAATACCCTCACAGTTTTTGTGAGCTCTCTTTTGCCATTGAGCGATCTGAAAAAAAAAACAGAAGCAGATATTCAAGCAAGAAAAAAGCCTAACGATAATTTTCAAATTTGTATGTGTTCATTGTTTAGATAACCAGAACATTAAAGAGGAATGCTCCAGGAATTTGCTGAAAGTCCTAACGATAATTTTCAAATTTGTATGTGTTCATTGTTTAGATAGCCAGAACATTAAAGGAGAATGCTCCAGGAATTTGCTGAAAGTCGATACCACTTCAGAGACCAAAAAGTACACTGGTAACTTCAAATCCGATTTGTATGTGTTTATCATGGGTTCAATATTAACTCGGCCAGAACATTAACATTTATCCTATCTCAGAGGAAGGAGATTGTGATTGCTCCAAAAAATGCCGAAAGGAGAATATAAAATTATTAAAAACATCAAAATTTATTCGAATAGCTTATGAGCAATTTTTTGTTTTTGTGTATGCGATCAAATACACAAGACTAGATCATAAAAAAAAATTATTATTATTATTTCACTAAACAAGTTTATTCTAAAAAATGTAAAATTGATATTATATAATTTCGCAAATCCACACCTCTTTTCCGCAACTTGTCATTTTAACTGTAAAGAATAACACTGTTAAATCACCAACTTAGACAAAATGATGGCATAGTGGTTCCCACTCGAAGATATACCGAAGTTATGACATGTGAAGTTGATATTGGTGCACGAGAGGCTGCATACGTCATTAATATCCTTCATGTTACAGAGGAGAGGAAATTGGATTATATATATTTTCTTAAAAAGATCTTGGTATTATCATTCTAGCTGGAGAAAATTTTAGGAGAAGAGACGAAGAGAACGATGTATATGTAAGATTTGCAGTGTATAAAAAGATGATTTTGAAGATAAATCAAACGAAAAAATCTACTGCAAACAAGACTAATAAAAAGAATGCAAATAGGAAGTAAACTTGCAAAGTAATTAGTAATCAGCCACAACAAACTCTGAATCTAAAAAGACTAAGGCGAGCAACCAAGAGCATTAATAGTCTTTGAGCTAAGTCTAAAATCAGCTATAAAGTGGAATCTCCTAGAAAAATTCTCTTCCTAAAGAGGAAACATTGCACACATACCTGTCATATGTGGAATATCTGTAGTTCCATATCATGGAGTTGAAAGACACTCTTGTACTTCGGCAAGTACATTTATCCATGATATTTTGGTTCAGAATTTATTTTGTTAAAAAAATAATCTTTTAAAACAGATTATATGTATTTTAATAAGACTAATAATATATAGAATCTTTGAACTACTTTAATCATAATATCTGTTGATATTTTTTCATTTAATATATATATATTAAAATTTTGAAAATTTTGTTTAAGAAGATTTTTAAAAAATCTTAATTTTCAAAATTATATGTAAATATTCTCACTAATTTTGTAATTAGTTTTGAAATATTATTATACATTAATATATTCAGTTATCGTTTATAAAATGAAAAATAAAATTATATCATATTCTTATCTATTATATAATCACTATCAATCATATTAAAAAAATAGTATTATGTTGATCTAAATATTTTAACAATATCTTAATTTTCAAAAAGTTTATATAAATATTTTCACTAATTTCGTAATTAGCAATGAACTATTATTATGCATTAATATATATTCAGTTATTGTTTATAAAATTAAAGATAAAAATTATATCTTACTTTTATCTATTCTATAATGATAATCAATCATGTTAAATTATTATATTGAAATAAATATGATAAATTATATTAAATTGATAAATTTTATTTTCATATTTATGTTAAAAATATAATATGATGACAAAACGGCTTAACATTAGCATAATATATAATACATGTATAAAAATTAACATATCTTAGACGTTAGTACATACAATAATATATTATGTAAAATGAATAAACGTAAGAAATATTGTTAATAAGAAATCCATTTTGAAAGGGGGGGGGTTTAAAAATAAAACATAAATTAAATAAAAAATAATTTTCAAATATGATTTTTTCATGCACATATTATTTTTTTTTAATAACTTAATGCAAATACAATGCGATAAATATATAATAAAAACAACAAATACATGTGAAGATTTTAAACAATCAGTTATTTACAACATGTAAACTATAAATTATTGTATTTGAAATAGTTATAAAAACATTTAAGTATATGATTAAAATTAAAAATGTATACCACTAATTATCTAAAATATATATATATATGCATATAAAACTTACAATAACACATGTGTGGTTGCGCGGGTCAAGATCTAGTAACACTGTTAAATCACCAACTTAGACAAAAATGATGGCATAGTGGTTCCCACTCGAAGATATACCGAAGTTATGACCTGTGAAGCTGATATTGGTGCACGAGAGGCTGTATACGTCATTAATATCCTTCATGTTATAGAGGAACGGACATTGGATTATATATGTTTTTTTTAAAGATTTTGGTATTATCATTCTAGCTGGAGAAAATTTTAGGAGAAGAGACGAAGAGAACGATGCATATGTAAGATTTGCAGTGTATAAAAAGATGATTTTGAAGATAAATCAAACGGAAAAATCTACTACAAACCAGACTAATAAAAAGAATGCAAATAGGAAGTGAACTTGCAAAGTAAGGAAAACAACCAAGAACGTTAATAGTATTTGAGCTAAGTCTAAAATCAGCTAAGTGGGATCATACTTTGGAAAAACTCTCTTCCTAAAGAGCAAACATTGCACACACATATGTCATATGTGGAGTATTTGTAGTTCCATATCATGGAGTTGGAAAGACACTCTTGTACTTCAGCAAGTATATTTATCCAACAAGTAAGAACCACTTAGTTAGTGTACACTTTTTTTTTTTTTTTGAACACAGTTAGTGTACACTAAAACTAAGATAGTACAAAGAGATTTTTTTTTTGTTTTTTGAAACACAAAAGAGTTTAAACTACAATGCTCGTTAGAAAATGTGACAAAAGTTAGATATTTATGTTAGGATAAATAAACAATGCAAGTTTCACATCTCTTATTGAAACATAAACATTCCTTTGTACCTAACGTTTTTGGGGAAATTGCCAAATATGATCTATAACTTGATTTTAAACACAAAAATATATCTCAATTTGAATCAAATGCAAAACTAACCCAAAAGACTAGTGAAATTAAAAATAACTCCTTCTGACAAAAAAACAGAATGTACTTTTACGAATATAATCCCTGTAAGTTTTATGGGGCTTTGTAAGTCTTTTGGGAGAAGACTTCCACGAAGTTGAAATGACTAAAAATTCAATCAATAATTTATACAAAATAACTTCAATCAGTATCAAATCAATGAAATTGATGGATTATTTTATTCATATTTTCATAAATAAATAATTACATTCATATAAATTTAAATAAACTTTTATATTAAATTAAATCTATATAAATAAGATGCAATACATTGACATAAAATAAGTGTTAGAATCATTTCTCATATTTATCATACAATTAATCAAATAAATTACAGAGGTTTTATTAAATATCCATAACAAAAAGAGTTGAAATGACTAAAAATTAAATTAAATCATATCTTATACAATTTAATATTTAACAAAAACAAAATAATATAATTATATGTATATATATATATATATGTTTAAATACACTAAAATAAAATGTTTAAACATTTTGATTTCGTAAATCATATTTTGTTAAAAGATATTTTAGCGCTTTAAAAGTTTATCAAAACAGTTTATGATTGTAACAAAAAATATTCAAATGGTCGTGCTGATCCGACATAAACAAAACAATAAAGCCCCGCCCAAATAAGCTTTGCCATAACACAAAAGAATTATACGAACGTTTATTTGTTGTTCCAGGTTAAAAATTTGTTAGACGTTGGGTTTCAATTTAGAAATGAATAATTAACAAAACCCATTGAGCCAAATATCTACTTATGTTCATATATGTTTTTTTGGGCCAGTTCTTTAAAATAAATCAGAAATATTTTTTAAAACAAAATTGTATACGAAAATAAAGCTATAAAATATTATATAGCTAACTGAATAAAATTTACATACATTTTAATCAATTAAAAATCTTAATTTTGAGATTTAATTGAAAAATATATAGAGCATCATAGTATCTATATGAAGTGTAATTAATATGATATATATGAACACAAAAATGTATTCATATTCATATTTTTCATCAAAAAAAAAAAAAATTCATATTTGTATATGTTAGCAACATCAGTTATTTTCGTATACACTAATCTACAATCTAATAAAACATTATATAATTTATTTAAGTAACATAATTATTCAATAATACCATTACATAAAAATATAAATATATACAAAACATTATACGCTGAAAATAACTACACTGTATAGTAAATATAAGAACAAAAATAATTATGAAAATGTTCAAAATATATATTATTTGAAGATAAATGCTTAACACTAATTATAAACAACAAATTTAAACTGATTATAATATGAACCAAATTATCACTAAGATAAAAATTACACAAATAAAAATTATACAACTAAAATCTCCTGACTGTAGACAATATTTAATTAATTTATAAAATTTGTTTGATCAATTTAAAATAAAGTCCGTGTTTTTGCGCTGATAATGATCTAGTTAGTTTTTAGATAAAAATTAATACTTAAGGTCTCAGCTTCATTTTATATGAAATATTTTGGAGAATAACCGACCCAAAAATAAATCCGTGAGTGATTAGGTCCAGAAAAAATAATATCATATTGTGTGAGGAGATGGATATATCTGCTGATGTCCAACTCCATTTAGAATATTTTTTTTTTGGGAAGCAACCAACCCAAAAACATATTTACGAAGACTTAGTTCTAAAGCAAATAATAATATAATAAATACAGGATTGGGCATCTGTTCTAGTAGAGCGTTTGACCCGAAAGGGCATTTGGTCTATCACAACAACAAGGCATCTAAGGTGCAAATGTGAACATCATGCCACACAAACATATCTAAGATGAGTCTCCGAAGGCTACAACAAGAACCATCATAGACAGGCGAACGCGCACGATGTCAATTGGGTCGGACCATACATGCAAGACATTCCATGTGGCATGTACCCAAGAACCAGTTAATGAAACCACACTGTACACAGGCCCGCAACAATTGGATCTGAAGCGTTACAGCGTGCAGTTATACACGTGCAAATGTGTGCGTTTCCTCTTCATCGTTAATATAAGGCATTGACTTATGGACTATGGTTTTCAGTCTTGGTCTGAACCATAAGCATATTTTATTTTGTTTGGGTTCAGATATAAATAAAATAACATAATAAAGTTAAAAATAATTTGAAAATAATTTTAGCTTAGAAATTTGATTAGTTATTAAAAGTTAGTCTATATAAAGTAATTTGAAATTCGAATCATAGATTTTTTCCGTCTAACATTTATTTTGTTTTTTTTGGGTGTAAAACATTTATTTTGTTGTTTAAAAGAATTTTATATAAATGTATTATATAACCATAATGGAAGATACAATTTCGAAGAATGAAAACTTACAGTTTGATCATTTTACTTAGCTTAATATACTGGAAAACCGTGAAGTAACTCTTTACTCTCCACACATAGATTAATGAAAAAGTTTTATAACTTTTAACATCATACGAATAAAATTATCGGATATATATTTTTAATTTTTGTGACACACATAAAATTATTGATTGAAAATTCATCGAAATATTATTTTTATAATCTATACTATTATTTGAGAAGTGAATTTTTTTTTTTTGCTTATTTTTCATGTACTCCATAATTTTAGTCTGAGTCATTAGTTTTAATAATAAATTTAATTAGACTGATTAAAGTCTTAATACATAATTATATAATTCATTATTTGACTGATTAAAAATTAATATTATAAAAATTATCTCAGAAAATAAATGGAGAACATGTTTGAAAAAAGAAAAGATAATTCCATGTATTTATTTTGTGTTTTTATACATATTTATTTCTTATATATTAAGTTTTATAATTAGGTAGTACAGTATATATACATATAATAATTTGATTTATCATTATATTAAAATAATAAAAAATAGTTTTATGAAGAAAAAAATGTTTATATTTTTTTGTAAATGTAATATATCATGTCATATATTTTTTTAAATATTAAAATTTATTTTAGTACTAAAATAGGTATGTAACCAATAACAATAAATTTGATTTATATTTGTTTGTTAACGTGATTTTTGTGGTATTATTATTTTTATTCTTATTATTCAGTTGTAAGAATAACATTTATTTGTTCTTTAAGTTGGAAAAACTAATATTTATTTGTTTTTGTTGTTCTAAATATTTTTTTTATTGGGAATGGAATTATCATTTTTAAATAGTTCCAAATATCTGCTTCCAAAAGTGAATATTTTCAAAATATTAATTTTATATTACAACAAGTATCTTATATTTATAAATTTTTTAAATTAACTCTGTTTACTTTTAATTTTTTCAAGAGTTTCAGAAATTATAACTTTTTAAATTAAAATTTCTTTAAAAGACTATAAAGTAAAAAAAAATGTGATTTTTATATTATCAAAACTGTATTTTATAAAATGATATGTCTTATTTATAATTATTAAAGTTTGAAAGTTAAAAGACGATTTGAAAATAACAAATTATAATTTTATAATAAGAGGAATACTATTTTATAGAGAAATAGCTATATCTACTTCAAAGTAAAAAATATAGATTGACTATAGCTTATTTTTTTCACTATTATAATATTTAGAAATGAAGATAAAAATAGATTGGAAATGTTTTTGTCTTATACATTATTAATATTTTGTTTGACAACATGATTGATCTGTTTGAATGTTTATTTAGTTATTATAGAAGATACTTTACAATATAACTATACATATATCCATAGTTTTATTTACTTTGATTAATATAATATTTAATTAATATAATATGTAAAGTTGGGTTCGGTTTAATATTCTTGTGCTTTTGATTTACTTTGAGATTTTGTAGGTTTTGGTAATTTCAAAAATTTAGTTTAACAATATCACTTTATATTAACAGTTATATATTTGTTTATTTAATTAGATCATTGTGTATAAATTAATATAATAAAAACTGGTTAAAAATAACAACATATTTTAAAATAAAATATTAATGTTGTTATTTAAAATAATGTTTTAAATCAATAAAAATTAAAATTAAGAAATTGAAAGATTCGTAAAATAATATAAATATAATGTTTACCCCTTTATTTTTTTTTTTTTTATCTTTAAACTAATAATACACTTATTAATAATTATCTATAAAAGAATCATGTCCACATGTGCAGATAAAACACCTAGTTTATATTAATTTAAGGGCAATTTTCTCAAATATTCATTTTTAAGTTTTTTTTTTGATGAAATTTCAAATTTATTGATCTATCAAAAGAATGTTATGTACAAATGCTCAATGCTGTAAAAATAGCATTAGTGCACAATGAATCCTAAAGTGTAACTTCGAACCATCTTGTTAGTAGCCCCTCCAGTTTGTGTTGCGGTTTATATCTCAATGAACTGATTCGGTTTCTGACTGCTTTGTCTATGAGTTTGCTTAGTTGATCCGTAGACTTCCAACTCTACTGGTGGCGCCTTGCATTTCTCTCCCTCCAGATGTGATACACTACAGTTTGGAACAGCATCTTTGCAAGGATCGCGTCGAGACTCTTCCCTCCCATTCGCTGCAAGCGATTCACCGTCCATTGCCAATCCGGATTGATATTTCTCTCAATAAGCGGTCGTGCAAGAGGCTCCCATATCGTATATGAATATGGACAAGCGAAGAAGAGATGATCTCTTGTTTCGTCTCTCTCTCCACATAACACGCACCCTTGCACAATACCCCAAGCCCGCATACGATCACCTGTCGACTGTCTGTTCCGTATGGCTAACCAGGTTATAAAAGAAAAG
>NW_013617913.1:11589-13013 GCF_000695525.1 Brassica oleracea var. oleracea
TTTTGTCAATGAGAGGCTCATAGTCATGGCTAGTAAGTGTTTTCGTAGTAAGAGGCATGCCTAAGTACCGAATAGGGAGCGTGCCTACTCCAATGCTCAAGGATGCCGCTGTCGCTAAAAGATCAGCTATGTTCCTCCCTGTCACATAGATCGATGACTTCGCTGCGTTAATATGTAAACCAGACATGGCTGCAAACCGACGCATGACTTCCATAATACCCAATAGCGACTCTGATGTACCATTGGTGAATACCAAAATATCGTCAGCGAAACTCAGATGTGTTAGCTTGACGCCTTGACACTGAGGATGATAGGCAAACTCTCCTGCTTCTGCGGCTTTGTCGAGCAATTTTGATAGGACGTTGTTAAGGATAACATACAGATATGGCGAGAGGGAGCATCCTTGACGAATGCCTCTAGCACTGGTGAAAACCCCTCCAGACTCCCATTCACTACCACTGAGAACACAGCTGTAGATATACATAGTCTGATCCACTGAATAAACTGAGAAGGCGGTCCCATTGCTTGTAAAACTGATGTGATGAAAGACCAATTGACTGTATCAAAAGCCTTCGAGATATCGAACTTGATGGCGCATTTCTCTTTGTTTGTTGTCTTATGATAACCAGTAACAAGCTCAGAAGCGAGTAAGACGTTTTCCAGAAGTAAACACTCAGTGATGAATGCACACTGATTAGCTTCAACTGCTGCAGGGAAAATTATCTTCAGTCTATTGGCTAAGACTTTAGAGATCACCTTGTAGAGAAGGTTGCAGCACGCGATGGGCCGGTAATCCTTCATAGTTTGAGCAGTAGTTGTCTTAGGTATCAAGGAGAGTATAGTGGCATTCACTCCTGTAGGCATAAACCCGAATATGAAGAAAGACTGGATCGCCACGATGAAGTCCCTTCCAATGACTGGCCACGCTGCAATAAAAAATTCTTTGGTGAAACCGTCAGGCCCAGAAACTTTATCATTTGGGAGAGAGCGGAGCGCTTGCTGTATTTCTGCAGCAGTGACCGGCCGAACTAAACAAGCTGAATTGTCTCGAGAGCACCTATATGTTAGCAGATCTTGTAGAGCATCAACAGTAATGTCCTCAGTAGTCGGATCTTGTCCTTGCATAAACGATTGAAAATGAGAAACTGCTTCTTTTTTAATATCTGACAATGTTGTGAGCACTTCTCCCTGCGCTGTCACCAAACTCCTGATCGTGTTTTTAGCTATTCTCGTCTGAACCATATTGTGGAAAAACGTTGTATTCTGATCTCCTGCCGTAAGCCATCGGACACATGACTTCTGCCTGTAGAATTTTTCCTCAATACGAGCCAAAACATTCCATCTCTCTGCTGCCTCAGATGTCCATGCAACGTTGTTAGGCGATGGATCCTGTAATACTCTGTTTTGACATTCACAAAGCTCAT
>NW_013617914.1:0-2153 GCF_000695525.1 Brassica oleracea var. oleracea
TGCTCCATAACATCAAAAAATGATGGAGGAAATATCTTCTCAAGGTTACACTGAATCACAGCTATGTTAGTATTCAAATTTTCAATACCTTCAAGAGTCACTGATCTCGTGCATAAATCGCGGAAGAAAGCACTAATCTCTGCAATTGCTTCATGAACATTCCGTGGTAATAGTTCCTTGAAGGCAAACGGAAGGAGGCGCTGCATCATTACATGGCAATCGTGACTCTTCAAACCGATAAACTTCCATTCCTTTCTGTCGACACAATTACGCAAATTAGATGCGTAACCATCTGGAAATTCCACATCGTTTGAAATCCAATCAAAGAACGCATCTTTTCCCTCTGCATCAAGTCGGTATATGGGAAAAGGAGCCCTACCATTCTCATCAACATGAAGTTCTGAACGAGCACATATATCGACTAAATCCAGTCTTGACTTCAAATTATCCTTTGTTTTACCTTGAACATTAAGGATCGTGTTCATGAGAATGTCAAAAAAAAATTTCTCAATATGCATGACATCTAAATTATGCCTCAGCAGATGATCCTCCAGTATGGCAGATCCCAGAAAATACTTTTTTTGTGCCAGTTATGTAGTTCTCCAATAGCATCTACCGGAAAACGCTCATGTCCACCGACTTCTGGCGTCCTTTCTGCACCAAAATCTCTTAGTTGGGTCGACAAATCTGCCCCACAAATTTCCGGAGGTGGACTGTCAAACACCCTCTTGTTCTTCGTAAACAAATTCCTACTCCTACGATATGGATGATCAGGTGGTAGGAACCTCCTGTGACAGTCAAACCAACACGTTTTCCTTCCGTGTTTTAGTTGGAAAGCATCAGTGTTATCTTGACAATATGGACATGATAGCCTTCCATGCGTTGTCCATCCAGACAACATACCATATGCTGGAAAATCACTTATTGTCCACATTAGTACTGCCCGCATTTGAAAGTTTTCTTTACACGAAACATCGTATGTTTCAGCACCTTGAGCCCATAGTTGTTGCAACTCATATATTAGTGGCTGAAGAAACACATCAAGTGATCTCTTAGGATGCTCTGGTCCGGGAACGAGAATCGAGAGAAACAAAAACTCTCGTCGCAAGCACAAGTTTGGGGGGAGGTTGTATGGTGTAAGAATGACGGGCCATAGAGAATACTGTCTTCCACTCTTGCCAAACGGACTGAAAAAATCAGTACATAATCCAAGGTAGACATTTCTTCTCTCATACGCAAAGTCGGGATACTTTGATTGGAAATGCTTCCACGCTTTTGCATCTGAAGGATGTCTGATCTCACCATCTGTTGAGTGCTCCGCATGCCATCTCATTGGTTGCGCTGTGCGTTCAGACAGATACAACCTCTGCAACCTTTCCGTCAAAGGAAAATACCACATCCTTTTATATGGCACTGGAACTCTTCCAATTGTATCTTTATAACGAGGCTTTCCACAAAATTTGCATGTAACACGTTGTTCATCCGCCCTCTAATAAATCATGCAGTTGTCGCTGCATACATCTATTACCTGATACGATAAACCAAGACCAGCTACGAGTTTCTAAACCTCGTAGTATGAACCAGGAGCTACATTATCCTCGGGTAAAATACCTTTTACAAAATCAGCAATCGCATCCACACAGTCTTCAGCCAAATTATAATCTGTTTTAATGCCCATCAATCTTGTAGCAGATGATAAAGCTGAATGACCATCTCTGCAACCTTCGTACAATGGTTGCTTTCCAGCATCCAACATATCATAAAATCTCCTAGCTTCTGCATTGGGTAAATCTTCCCCTCTAAAATGATCATTTACCATATGCTCAGTACCTACACCATAATCTACATCCGTTCTAATTGGTTCTTCTAATCTAACCGCTGGCTAAGGTTCGCTAGTACTACCATGTTCATAATCAGTTTCCCCATGATGATACCAAATTTTGTAACTTCGTGTAAACCCACTCAAATATAGATGAGTCCAAACATCCCACTCTTTAATAACCTTTCTATTTTTACAATTAGAGCAAGGACATCTTAACATACCTGTTTTTGCTTCCGGTTGTCGGTGAACTAACCCCATGAATTCGGTTATACCTCGTTGGTATTCTTCCGTAAGCAATCTCGTGTTCGGATCCAAATGAGGTCAATCGATC
>NW_013617914.1:2205-4710 GCF_000695525.1 Brassica oleracea var. oleracea
GGGGGGGTGCAGGTATTTATAGATGAAATGCTGCCGACAGTACCGAGGAAATTCCGACGGAATACCGACGGCAACAGCTCTTTCCTCGGAATTTCTTCGGAATTTTTAAAATCCCCAACGGCTCTCTAACGGCTATAATATATCATCGGATATTCGTCGGTTTTTTCCGAGGAATATGAATTCATCGGTATATTCCGAGGAAATTCCGAGGAAACCCAAATTTTGGATTTTCTCGGATTTTCCTCGGAAATTCGTCGGAATATTCTGAGGATCTCATTTTCCGTCAGAATTACGATGTTTTCTTGTAGTGTTATTTTTCATATCACTCGCCATTCTAACTCGTTTATATTGATTGGTTTCAATCTGAAACAGTAAGGCTCTTGTATCGACCCTTTGATGTTGTTTTTGGTTTGATTTCCTGCATTACTGATATTTTAGGATAGAGTTGGTATTTCACTTGATTTTAGCATCTTTTGTTAGACTTGAGCTTCTGATTCCTGGTCAGTGGTCACTCATCGTCCTCACCTACTCTTTGATACATATTATAACCCACTTATTAGATTCTTTAGTTCCTCTGTCGAGATATATTCACACAGTTCTTTCCAATGGAGAAAACTTAATAAGAAGAGTTAGTTTCATATATACTGACTGATGCATTTAGTTTTCATCGTCCTTGATTAAATTAGCTAATGACATCTTCTGGAATCTCGTTCCAGGTGCTTCTACTTGGGAAAGTCATACAGTAAAGCAGGAAAAAGGGTTGTTTCGCTTACTTCTCCTGGTCCCTATAACGTTGAATCAAGAGATGCAAGGAAGTTTGATCACGCTTTTGAGAAGAAGAAGTCTTCGACTATGGCTCTTTCTCGAGACAGGTTAGTATTCAAGAACACCTGAATCGTTTCTTTGCTTGAATAGGTATCACTTTGTTCTAACTGCTTTATCTGATACAGCCGTTTATAGTCTACACGTGTTTGTTTCTGATATGCCTAATCTGATACAACTGAATGAGCTGTTTTGTTTGAAACTTGATTGTTTTAGTACGAGAAGTTATAAGTTTTGTTTTGTTTCTGTATTAGCATGTTTGAAACTTTGATTGTTTTAAAGTTGTATTATTAATTGTTACTTGTCTTTAAAGTGTTCTTTTTAATTGCTACTTGTTGTTCTCTTTCATGTATTGTTTCTCCAAGCTGTATTGTTTGCATTGTTTCTCCAAGCTTGTTCTGTCTCGTGTTAGTTTTAAATGTTTAGTGACTCTTTCGTTTCTGAAAAAAGACTTGGTAATGAAGCATTGGTTTGTGAAGCAAATTACATACGAGTAAATACACTCGAGATGAGATAAGTACGAGTAATACACAAAGCAAACTACAAACCGTAATGACTTAGTGACTCTATTGTGTCTTTAGAGATACGAGATATCTAGCGTAAAATGACTTTTTCCTTTTTTTTTTGGCAGAAACTATAAACCGTAAAAAGACTTTATATTAGAAAAGGTAAAGCTTAGCCGTTTGCTCATCTTCCTTCCTCTGCAAGCAAGGTCATTCGATTTTCCACTCAGATCTCCACTGCTTTCTTTCGCATCCATCAGGTTCGTCTTCGTCTTGAATCAAGAAGAATTGTAAAGACATAATAAACCCTAGTTTCTATTCTAGAATCCTTACTTTCAAAACCCTAATTTATGGGAGACCACAACTTATATTTTCCAACTACTTGGGTCGAGGAGCAATATTCACGCTCTTAATAAAGCAATATATGAGCTAAACATGGTATCCTCCTTTTTCACATGATTTGTTTATGGCCTATGTAAATTAGTCGGTAATTAGTTCCTTTTGGCTTCCCTCAGATGGTTAGGATCGAAGAACAAAGTAAGAAACATTACCAGAAGAAGGCTGCCGAAGAGTGTGAGAAAGCAAGCCAATGCTACGATAAAGATTACAAATCAGGTACAGTTCCAATCTTTTACTTACTGTATTATTTTTCGATCTGACTCTACTAACACTACAAGAAAACTGCGCGATACCGATGGACAAATCCGTCATAATCTCGTCGGGAAAGTCGCATACCGATGGAATCCCGATGAAAAATGTCCGTCGGTATCATCTCGTCGGTATACAGATATTCGTCGGAAATTCGTCGGCAAATACCGACGAACATATTTCGTCGGCAAATACCGACGAACATATTCCGTCGGTTTTTTTCTAAAATTTCCGACGACATATATCCATCGGTATTTATAGAGAATACCGACAAAGAGAATTCGTCGGAATTTTCAGAAAATACCGACAAAGGGAGTTCATCGGAATATTCAGAAAATACCGACGAAGAAAGTCCGTCGGTAACTGAAAATAAAACTGACGACTCTATTCCGTCGGAATATCTAGAAAATACCGACGGATCCTATTCGTCAGAAATATATAGAAATTCCGACGGATAACTGTATCCGTCGGTATTCCTTTTTAATTAAAAAAACAATTTTTATAATTCTTAATTTAATTTCAGGAAAAAATT
>NW_013617914.1:5232-7681 GCF_000695525.1 Brassica oleracea var. oleracea
TATTATCTTTTAATGAACGAAAACATTTTTTTTTGTTTTTATAGGTAAGCCATTGTTTAGCTACTGGGCACCCACCTAAAGATTGGTTACGTGAGATAGTTTGTGGTCCAAAGTTTGTTGCAAAGTCATATCCGAGATATTGCACACGAGGATATGCATTCAGAGTTCTTAAGGAAAATATTGTAAGGAGAACAGTTGATTGTGGGGTTTCTTCGTCATCCGGAGACGATGTGTACTACGGTAACGTACGCGAGATTTTGGAAATTCAGTACCCGGGAATGATTGGCATGAGATGTATTGTCTTCAACTGTGAGTGGTACGACAACGTTGTTGGTCGCGGAGTAAGCACTGACGCATTCGGTGTTACATCTGTACATTCGCGACGACGACTGGATTTTTACGATCCATTCATTCTTGCTTCACAAGCTGACCAGGTATGTATGTTGAAATATATTTTCCATCGGAAGTAATCATATATAATTACTTCGACTTATATAATTTATAATTTTTCAGGTTTGCTATATTCGTTATCCGCGGATTAGGCAAAGGAACGATCCTTGGATCGTTGTCATGTCAATAAATCCCAGAAGCCGAGTACAAGGAGTATTTGATCCACTACAACAACAATTAACCGAAGAGGACGGCGAGATTGGAGAGTTTGACGAAGACAATTCAGATTCATCATGTTCATCATCAGATAATTCCTCAGATGGAGAGTAGATACTCTTTTATGAATGTATATGCAAATTACTTTTAAACATTGTAGATTTCTTCTAAAAACAAATTATGGGTTTGAAACGTTGTATACTTTTAAATTACAAAAAATAAATTAGATTTGTTGATTCTAAAATCGAACGGTTTTGATTGATTGATTATATACGGTTTTGATTCAAAGTTAAAAAAAAATCAAACTGAAACTCTAAATTGATAATGTCCGTCGGTTTTCCGTCGGAATTTACCGACGCATTTCCGACGAAACCCTAGAATTTGAGGGTTTCGTCGGAAATGCATCGGTAAATACCGACGGAATACCGATGAACCCCTCAAATTCTAGGGGTTCGTCGGTATTCCGTCGGTATTTACCGACGCATTTCCGACGAACCCCTCAAATCCTAGGGGTTCGTCGGAAATGCGTCGGTAAATACCGACGGAATACCGATGAACCCCTCAAATTCTAGGGGTTCGTCGGTATTCCGTCGGTATTTACCGACGCATTTCCGACGAACCCCTCAAATCCTAGGGGTTCGTCGGAAATGCGTCGGTAAATACCGACGGAATACCGATGAACCCCTCAAATTCTAGGGGTTCGTCGGTATTCCGTCGGTATTTACCGACGCATTTCCGACGAACCCCTCAAATCCTAGGGGTTCGTCGGAAATGCGTCGGTAAATACCGACGGAATACCGATGAACCCCTCAAATTCTAGGGGTTCGTCGGTATTCCGTCGGTATTTACCGATGCATTTCCGACGAAACCCTCAAATTCTAGGGTTTCGTCGGAAATGCGTCGGTAAATTCCGACGGAAAACCGACGGACATTATCAATTTAGAGTTTCAGTTTGATTTTTTTTTAACTTTGAACATGACATATATATAACCATTCAATCAAAACCGTATATAATCAATCAATCAAAACCGTTCGATTTTAGAATCAACAAATCTAATTTATTTTTTGTAATTTAAAAGTATACAACGTTTCAAACCCATAATTTGTTTTTAGAAGAAATCTACAATGTTTAAAAGTAATTTGCATATACATTCATAAAAGAGTATCTACTCTCCATCTGAGGAATTATCTGATGATGAACATGATGAATCTGAATTGTCTTCGTCAAACTCTCCAATCTCGCCGTCATCTTCGGTTAATTGTTGTTGTAGTGGATCAAATACTCCATGTACTCGGCTTCTGGGATTTATTGACATGACAACGATCCAAGGATCGTTCCTTTGCCTAATCCGCGGATAACGAATATAACAAACCTGAAAAATTATAAGTTATATAAGTCGAAGTAATTATATATGATTACTTCCGATGGAAAATATATTTCAACATACATACCTGGTCAGCTTGTGAAGCAAGAATGAATGGATTGTAATAATCTAGTCGTCGTCGCGAATGTACAGATGTAACACCGAATGCGTCAGTGCTTACTCCGCGACCAACAACGTTGTCGTACCACTCACAGTTGAAGACAATACATCTCATGCCAATCATTCCCGGGTACTGAATTTCCAAAATCTCGCGTACGTTACCGTAGTACACATCGTCTCCGGATGACGAAGAAACCCCACAATCAACTGTTCTCCTTACAGTATTTTCCTTAAGAACTCTGAATGCATATCCTCGAGTGCAATATCTCGGATATGACTTCGCAACAAACTTTGGGCCACAAACTATCTCATGTAACCAATCTTTAGGTGGGTGCCCAATAGCTAAACAATGGCTTACC
>NW_013617914.1:7755-9369 GCF_000695525.1 Brassica oleracea var. oleracea
TTACATAATCAGAAAGCCATGTTGCAAAGTTGTTTTACTTGAGTTGTTCGAGTTGTTCTTCGGCCGCATCCGGGTACTTTAAGCGCATCTCTGCCAAGTAAATACTGTAAAAAACACAAAATGTTAGATATGTGTCAAAAATATTGCAAATAATTCATAGTTTTAAATCTATGTACCTCTCATATTCAAGAATGTCTTCGCAGTTTGTAAGCAAATATGTGTGCAAATGAGCATGCTCAGCCACGGTAAGTATCCGATCCGTTGACTTTCCACTATGTCGTCCAATTTGTGTACACATGTTTGGCACATAAACATAATAAGTTGCCTTTTCACCTCTATCATCATGCCGTGCAGGTCTTCGACTTTTTGTTCGAACTTCTGATGGAAAGTAGTATTCAGCAAAGTTTGAGGTTTCCTCATTGATGCACTGAGCCACTATTGATCCCTCCACCTTGCTTAAATTCTTGACCTTCTTCTTCAGATGAAACATAAACCGTTCGTACAAATACATCCACCTGTACTGCACGGGACCACCGAGTGCCGCTTCTCTCGCAAGATGAATAGCAAGATGCTCCATAACATCAAAAAATGATGGAGGAAATATCTTCTCGAGGTTGCAAAGGATCACCGGTATTTTAACTTCCAAATTGCGAATACCATCTGATGTGAGTGATCTCGAGCATAAATCACGGAAGAAAGCACTTATCCCTACATACACGAAGAAAACAAATTCCATAAGCATATATATATATAAGCATTAAAAAATAATATGACAATTAATTTAACTATGTTAAATTTTAAAGTACCTGCGATTGCTTCGTCGACATTTCGTGGCAATAGTGCGGAAAACGCAAAAGGAAGGAGGCGCTGCATCATTACATGACAATCATGGCTCTTCAAGCCAGTAAACTTCCCTTCACTTTTGTCAACACAATTACGCAAACTTGATGCATAACCGTCTGGAAATTTAACACTGTGTGTTATCCAATCAAAAAACTCTTCTTTTGCAGTTGCATCCAGTCGATATATGGGAATAAGACCTTTACCGTGCTCATCAACATGAAGTTCAGGACGAGCACAAATATCAACCAAATCCAGTCTTGACTTCAAGTTATCCTTCGTCTTGCCTTGGACATCAAGGATGGTGTTCATCAAATTGTCGAAAAAGTTCTTCTCAATATGCATGACATCTAAACAGTGCCGCAACAAATGAGTCTCCCAATAGGGCAAATCCCAGAAGATACTCTTCTTATGCCAATTATGATTTTCCCCTACACCATAAATCGGTTCATGTCCGTTTCCACCCACGTCTGGCGTTCTATCTGCACCAAAATCTCTTAATTGTTCCTTCAACTTTTTGCCACTTACTTCTTCAGGT
The DNA here is from genome assembly GCF_000695525.1 of Brassica oleracea var. oleracea. NCBI lineage: Eukaryota > Viridiplantae > Streptophyta > Magnoliopsida > Brassicales > Brassicaceae > Brassica > Brassica oleracea. Next base: position 9,134 of record NW_013617914.1, read on the forward strand.
GGACTGTCAAACACCCTCTTGTTCTTTGTAAACAATGTCTTACTCTTACGATATGGATGATCGTGTGGTAGAAATCTCCTGTGACAGTCAAGTCAAACCAACACGTTTTCCGACCATTTTTTAGTTGGAAAGCATCTGTGTTGTCTTGGCAATAAGGACATGATAGCCTCCCATGCGTGGTCCATCCAGATAACATACCATATGCTGGAAAATCACTTATTGTCCACATAAGTACT
>NW_013617914.1:10374-10574 GCF_000695525.1 Brassica oleracea var. oleracea
ATTTATATTGTTTTGTTGTGATTTGAATGAATGAAGGAGATGTCGTATTTATAATGAATCTGGAAAACTTCCCGACGGAAAATATTCGTCGGTATTCCGTCGGGAATGATAACAGCTAAATTAACGTCCAGAACCCGTCGGTGTTCCGTCGGCAATTTAAACGGATACTAACGGCTACATAATTCGTCGGTATTTCGTCG
>NW_013617914.1:10637-12128 GCF_000695525.1 Brassica oleracea var. oleracea
AATACCTAAATAGTCGGTATTGCGTCGGTATTTTGTCGGTATGTGTCAATTTTTTGCAACGGTCATATTTTTGTCAGATTTTTGTCGGTTTTCTGTCGGGATCGTATGACCAAATACCGACGAAAGTATTCTGTCAGGATTTTCCGACGAAGTTCCGACGAATTTGCCGAAATAGATTTCCGACAAGTTTTCGTCGGAATTCCGTTGGAAAATGATTTTTTTCGGTCGGTTTTTTCGTCGGTATTGTCCGTGTTTTCTTGTAGTATAATCTTCATGTGACTCTTTAGTTCATTTGAAAAGAAAGGAGCTGTACGAGAAACTAGCTAGCCATCATGAGAATGCGCAGCTGATGATTAGTACAAAGGTTAGATCTTCCCGTTCTATTTTACTAAAGCTTTTGCTACATTTAAGCGATTTAAATTGAACTTTTGATCAGCAGCATATTCTGAAACAGGTGGTTTCGTTAGAAAGTCGTAAAGAACGAGAGATTCAAGCATTGCAGGATGAGTTCACAATTTTTGTTTATTTTAGTACGATACCACTTACGCTTCTTGTGTTAGTATTGAGTTATTTTTGTTGCCTCAGTCTATCTAGCTGATAAATTATTTCCTGGAGAACGATAATTACTTTTGTTGCCTTGTCTATCTAGCTGATAAATTATTTCATGGAGAACGATAATTATTTTTCTCTCTTATTTCTCAATATGTGGGTGGCTGGCTACCTCGGACTTCCCACAAGACACGCCTCTCAACATGGGGAATGATGCAGAAACCTTTGTTGCATCTGCTCTTCAGCGACACGAGACCAGTTTTTCTCGCTTGTCATTACGCAACAGAAATATGGGAGCAGGTTTTCAGACGAATTGGGAGGCCAATGGGTCAGTTTATCAATTGGCAACACTTGCCGAGTTGGTTAAAAGACTCCTCTTCAAGACCGACCAGACTCTTGAGATTGCTATGTGCTCAGGCCATTGTCTACAGTGTTTGGAAACAGAGAAACAATGTTCTAAACAACGAATCTTCAGTTCTGTTTAAACTGAGACTGTCAATAAACTAGTAAAGAAAAGAGACGAGTTCTCGTCGGTGGGTCAAGACAAAGACGTGTTTTATTAGATCAGTGAGTCGAAACCGAGTTACAAAAGGGGAAGAAAACAGAGGAAAAAGTCCGGCGAAGACAAATTTGTCGGACCGTACAAGTCGGCAAGATGTAAGATGTAAAACCCTAATTCTAGCCGAAAGTGAGTGTAGTAATTTGCGGATCCCCTCCTTGTTGCCTTGTCTCCTCCTTTTATAGGTGAACGCTCGTTGACCTAATGTGTCTTGTCTCGATGGGCCTCCTCGAGTAATTGGGCCGACTCATCGGGCCGTTGTGTCAGGTCAGTGAGCCGATGATGTTCAGTCAATCATCTGATCGACTAAAAGTAGTCTGATTCAGTCAATCATCTCATCGACTAAAAGTAGTCTGGAGCCGAGCCGAACACCGGCTTTCAAG
>NW_013617914.1:12306-13013 GCF_000695525.1 Brassica oleracea var. oleracea
TGATTTCAATCGACTCCTCGACTATACAATCGACTCCTCGACTGTGCAGTGGACTTTGTATGCTCGCGTTCGAGGATCTGACTGATTTGATTTTGATGATGATTTTTTTTTATTTAAACCGGTGGTCAGTTCCGGTTTTGATTTGAACCGATTGTTGAACCGATTTCGGTTCTCCTCGTGAAGCTGAAAAGTCGCGACGTTTGGTGAGCTCCACGCGCCTGAATGGGCCGACTCTAGGCCCATCTAGGTCTAATGATGACGCCTCGGGGTGCGATGTGCTCCTCTCTTTATAAATACCCTTCTTCCTTCTCATTTTCTCCACTCTTCATCCGGCTCAGGTACTTTCTCTCTCTAACTCTCCGCTTCTCTCTCTAACTTTGTAGTCTTAGATCTGAGAATGTCGTCGGGCGGTAGGGGTAAACTTTCTAGGGCCCAGAAAGGGAAAGCCGCGGTGAATGCGACCGAATCGAGTCCTGCACGTGTCGTCGAGTCGAATTCCTCGCCCGATTTTGAGACGATTCATCGTGAAGCCATGATGGATACGGAGAATATGGACACGCCCCAGCGAGTCTTCGTTGCTGATTCGGCGCGGAAACTCCGCGAGGAGAGAGAAAACGTAACATTAATTTCGAGAGACGGTCAGGGTGGAGAACGATAATTCGGGGGGAATCTTCGAGGATCTTCCGGCTTTGGCGGTTGAGCAGATG
>NW_013617915.1:0-10586 GCF_000695525.1 Brassica oleracea var. oleracea
CTTGGTTCGCAAGGAAATATAAATGTCAAGTTTCCGCGGATAAATACAAAATTTAGAAGATAATTACGAAGATCGAAAAAATGGAATATCTCCATTTTTACGCTATGACGGCTTAAGGGCAGAAGAGGAAAAGCGTAAACCGACCTAGGAGCCAGTATATAAGGAGTCCTAGGCGAGAAAAATGGGGAGGACTTTTTCAGAGCAAACTAAGCACTTAGAGCGATTTATTCATATTTCCGTTTTTGTTATTTCGAGCTGCGACTCAATTAGGTTAAGCCGTCTTAGGGTTACTAGAACTAGGAATCTCGCCGACAGCTCTCGAGCCTAAGCTTATACCTTGCTGTAACGCTCAAACACAGATTCAGAATAAGATCTATTTTGCTCTCTTTTTACGATTTTTGTACTTTGTCAATGATATCTCGTGCTCTGATTGCTTAGCGTGTGGTTTTAACAGATCTCTGGGACCTCTGGGAAATTAGGGTTTTCCTAGTTTCCTAATTTAAACGGAAATCGACAGTGCGAATTTTGGTTCCCACAGTTTGGCGCTAAACGACCGGACAGTCTGAAGAAAGTCACTAGTGCTTCTGCTCGGTGAGCCCCTTTCGACCGAACGATGGCCCATGACAGGGAGCGACTTCTCGATAGGTGGAGTAATCGAACCATATCTCGCTGTCCACCATGCCGCATTTTCGACTGGATCTATCGACCAAGCTCAAGCCAAGCTCAAGCCAAGCTCGGTCGCTACGTAGCGACCGAGCACGTACGCAGCTCGGTCGTTACGTAGTGACCGTACTCTCCCAGAACGTCGATACACCAGGAATCCATGCATTGTCTTATCTCCCGCGAGCCATGGCTACACCATCCTTTTTTTCTCATCACTCGAAGTCTTCAGTCAAACTTTACGATAAAAACCGAGGGAAGTTTGTTTTTATCGAAGAAACCGTAATAAACGTCTCGAGTCAAAGACGGCCCAAAGTGACCAAAAACGTAGCTCGAAACCCGCTTACGATTTCTTAACCAAAGACCCATAAGCCTTATGACGGTTTATGCTTGGTTCTTAAGGCAAGATAAATGTCAAGTTTCCGCGGATAAATGTAAAGTTTCCGAAGATAATCACGAAGATCGGGAAAATTAGAGTATCTCCATTTTTGAGCTATGACGGCTTAAAGGCAGAAGGGGAAAGGCGCAAACCGACCTAGGAGCAAGTATATAAGGAGTCCTAGGCGAGAGGCAAAGGGGAATTCGACACACATCAAAACTTAGCACTTAGAGCAATTTAGGCAATTTTCCGTTTTTGTTATTCGAGCTGCGACTCAATTAGGTTTAGCAGCTTTAGGGTTTTAGAACTAGGAATATCGCCGACAGCTCTCGCAGCCCAGGCTCTTACCTTGTTGTAACGCTCAAACGCGAATTCAGAATAAGATCTACTTTACTCTCTTTTCGATTTCTTATATTTTATCATCTTTATTTCGTATTCTGATTGCTTGGCGTGTGGTATTAGCTGATATTCGGGACCTCTAGGAAACTAGGGTTCTCCTACTTTCCTTATTTAAAAGGAAATCGACAGTGCGAATTTAGATTCCCACAGTTTGGCTCTAGAAGGAGGGGGAGGGGGGGGGACGGATCAATCTAACTCTCAGCCACAACATGCTCGATCAGACATGTCAACTGACAACACGAATAACATGCAAACTCCTCTCAACGGAGGAGGCAACGACAATCGAAACACACCGGAAGCGGCCGTCTCCGCGGCCAAAGCAACTGCTAACACCGCGACGCTCGAGGAGTTCAAAAAGATGTTCTCCGCCTACGAAAAGAGGTCGGAAGAACATGACAAACTCGTGGATACCTTGACGAAAAAGGTCCAAACCTTAACGGCAAGGACCCGTGCAGTCCTCCCCCGCAGATCTACGAAAATCCGCGGAAGAAAACTCGACTTCACAACCCCACTCGACAGGCCTGGAACATCGTGGGAACGTCCTTCTGGACAGAACCCCAGCGAAACATCCCCTGCCGAGAAACGGAACTCTGAGAGGCCTCTACCCCCTGCAAAGGACACAGAGGTCGATGAAGTCGAGCATGTCGACTTGGATCCCAGCGACGTCTCCAACGATACCGAGGAGGACGCGGACAGACATCCAAGAAGAACCAGAAGCCGATCGGCTCGGGAGGGCTCCCCGTTTGAAAAACCAATGACGGAAGATGAGGAAAACCTCTACTGGATCGAACATAAGGAGCTGGCCGAGAAACAGGCCGAGATTACTCGCAGCAAACACCGACAAGCTCGGAAATCTGCTGGCGAGAAATCGGACATACGCGACCTTCGCGACTACATAACCAAAACTGCAGCGGAAGTAAGGGCCGTGAAATCCCAGATCCATCACGCTACCACCGCTGCGCCAGAGATTGACAGACTACTCGAGGGGGCTCGGAAGACACCCTTCACCGCTCGCATCTCTGATACGAGGGTATCTGACCCAGGAAAAATCAAAGTACTAAAGTATGATGGTACGACTGATCCAAAACCGCACCTTCAGGCTTTCCACATCACGATGGGAAGGGCCAGACTGAAGGATAGCGAAAAGGACGCCGGCTACTGCCGTCTGTTCATCAAAAATCTGGACGGAGCGGCGCTCGAATGGTTCGTACGCCTTAAGCGAAACTCCATCGGAAGTTTCTGACAACTCGTGTCGGAATTTCTCAAACAATACTCTATGTTCATAGATAGAGAATCATCCGATGTCGACCTCTGGAGTCTGTCCCAGAGGGAAGATGAACCCCTCCGCGAGTTCATAAGCCGGTTCAAGCTGGTTATGTCAAGGGTTAGCGGGATAAGCGACAAGGTGGCAATAGACGCACTCAGAAAAACGCTCTGGTACAAGTCGAAATTCAGGAAATGGATAACCCTCGACAAACCACGGACAATCGAAGACACCCTCCACAAGGCAACGGACTACATCATAATCGAAGAGGAAACAAAAATTTTGTCGCAGAAGCATAAACCGACAATGCCGTCCTCGAAAGATGTAGTACGTCCAGCACGAGGGGGAAGAACTCCAAGGGGCCATAACTACGCAATCAATTCGGATCAAGGCCGAACCACGGGTAATACGTGGACTCGCAATCAAGGATACGACGAAAACACCTTTTGCGAGTTCCACCAGACCCGTGGGCACTCCACGACTAACTGCAAAGTCCTGGGAGCGAGATTGGCCGCGAAGCTACTTGCTGGAGAGCTCTCCGAAGTAACCAGCGTAAAAGATCTCATTCTCGACACCGATCGCCCTCCAAAGACGGACAGGAATCCGCCCACGGAGAATTTCCCTCAAAGGAACCAATCAGGGGATAAACGCGGAAGAAGACCGGACGACAAAGGAAACGATAACAATCGTCGTAGAGTCAACATGAAAATCGGAGGATCGCAGTATTGCAATGACACGGTCTCGGCCATCAAGGCTTACCAGCGAAAGGCTGAATCAAGTGCAAACTGACCTACATGGTCTCCTCCCCGAGATGGTCAAAACAACTCGATAACTCTCACGAGAGACGAAGCCGGCGGAATCGATCAACCTCACTGCGATCCAGTCGTCATAGATCTTGTGATACGAGATCTGGAAGTTGCGAGAGTCCTCATCGACATGGGGAGAACGGTTAATGTTATCTTCCGTGACATTCTCAAACGGATGAACATCAAACTAGGGGAAGTTTCCCCAGCACCAAAACCGCTGACGGGTTTTTTAGGCAAAGTATCGATGACTCTCGGATCGATCCAGCTACCAGTCATGGCCAAGAAAGTCACAAAAATAGTCGATTTCACGGTGGTCGATTATCCTGCCATCTACAATGTGATCATGGAAACCCCATGGCTTAACGCCATGAAAGCCGTTCCGTCTATATATCACCTCGGCGTCAAATTGCCGACCCAGAGCGGGATCGCAGCCATCTAGAGTTAAGATAAATCACGACCACCCCGATGGCAACTCGAAAACGCGCGAAGTTATCTCATCCTTCGGCCAAAAACACTTCAAAGAAAGGCGATTAGACATCGTCTGCTGAAGCGAATGCTTTGGACATCGAAACTCAGCACGATTCCGAAATCAACGCTATGACTCAACCGGACAAACCGGACAACCCGGACAAAAACGTCGACCCTGCCATGGTCTCCACGATTAAGGCGGCCAGCACAGCAACAACCGCCGAGTAAGAACACTCGCGGATTAAAACAGAACTACGAGATGGCTTGATCCTCGAAAGAGGTACGTAGGCAGCTCGTCGAAAGACGAGTTCAGCTATCCCCCTCTCTAAAATGGGGGGAGGGGAAGTGGGTAAGACGAGTTCAGCTATCCCTCTCAGGACACGCTTAAAAATAAAATTCTACAAACATTTGACTCTTGTCAACGGCCTTATCTGGCACAAATCCCAAAAGCCTTCTTTCTTCAACACCTAAAACATATGTATAGTCTTCGAAACAACAGCGAGACGTCGCCAAGTTAAATTCGAAACTATGCAAACAACTGTCAAAACGCGACCATAAAAATCTCAACGAGTATTTACACCCCGCTCGTCGATTGGCCCCGACGAACACACCAGCCGTCTTAAACAAACGCAACCGTATCATTCTTCTGATCCTCGAACATCCAACACAAGGATAATAGCCCTCTACAAAAAAAATCTGAAATTTTGGTCTAGCACTTCCAGTTGGCTTAAAAATTGTCTCTGGAGAGATGCTCGATTCATGTCATACAAGTCGTATAAGCCGAGAACCTATCGCGGACTTTAAATCGGTACGAATTATGTTAAAATCGCAACAGGAAAATCGATAGCCGGGCTAGTCACCGCATAAAACCTTTAAACCGAAAGTAAACCTAGGTCTTGCCCTAAACCCAGCGCACTGGTCTCTAAAAATGATACGAGATCCTACACCATGTCTCTCCGTCCATATCTTAACGTTCACAAAAACTTCGTATAAGTAAACAAGCGACTTTTACGAAAAATCACATCTCAAGCGAACCACCAGATTGAACGTCTCGTTAGAAGTAAATATGAGACGACAACTTATATTTATTTCACATACTCAGAACAAATATTCATCATATATATAAAACCGCAGAGCGGTAGGGATTCAAAGCCACCAATGGGCAGTCCCGATAAAAATCGGCCAAAAAGGCCCACACAAAGTCTCAGCATAAAGGCCACACTCGGCCAGATTTGGATAATAAAGGCCACACGGCCATAAACACAAGATAAGGGGAAATCGCTCCCCGAAAAATACCAACTTCGATACTCACAAATAAAAGTTAAAATTTTCAAACAATGAAGCTCCGAATGCATCCGCGGGATAGTTCACTTCCTCATCGTCACCAGAAACCTACGTCGTGACCCCCTCCGTATCGGGAGAAACCGGGATGGGATCCCAGAATCCCAGGATCCTCCCATCGATCAGGGGAATAAGCGCCTCAGCATGGGCATGGACCTTCATGCCATCTTTCATGCCCCACATCTCCTCCTCGAAAATGAAGTCGTCCGCCTGCGTCATCCAAAGGGTGCTAACTGAGCCACGGCACTCGCGAAAATCGCCCACCAAGGAATAAGCATCCTTGAGGTTTCCATACTCAGTCTTGAACTGAGAGGCACAGTTCCTCATCACTTCGACGATCTCTCTCCTACCCTTCCTTTCCGCCCGACGAACAGCCTTCTCGTGGTCCCTGGCGAGTTTTGAATCTCGCTCCAAAATCTCGTTTTGCATACGAGCAAGGTCCTTTTCCGCTTTCTCCGCCTTGAAGCGATAGATCATGGACTCCCTATGGCTCGCCTCTAGAGCTGAGCCAAGCAAGTTCAGACCATGCAAAAATGACTAACGCGTTTAAAAAAATAAAAATAAATAAATGGAAAGGCGCATGATCCTATCCGCAAAATTTCTAAGAAAAAAGAGCAACTAACCCCATTGATTATACGAGATCCTTCCGCGACTATCTTAGACCTTCCCATTTCATCCACTGATGAGGGGGGATCGAAACACGAGGGTAGACCGGAAAAGAAATCGTCAAAATCTGGGATAGGCGCCTCGCTCGTACCGCTACTGTCGCCGTAAGCAAGGTCCGGATCCCATCCTGGGAGAATAGAATCATCTACGGAAAAGTCTATATCACCGAGTTCAATGCCTTTGCCCTTCAGAGACCTCACGTTTGTCTCCTCAGCGGGATCGTCGCAAGGAGCATGACCATCGGACCCATAATCACTGTCTGTTCCCACGCCCCCTTCAAAATTGGGACAAACGAGCCTCAACGCCTTGCGAACTCTCTTCGGCGTAAAGGACGTCCAGAAAAACGGGCCGTTCCTGAGGAGATCCCTCATTTCGACCGTGTCCTCAGGGAATGGAGGGAGTGGGTTGATGAAGGGACCGTCATTCAGTTTACTCCGGAACAACAAAATGCAGCTCTCCTCGACAGATGCAGCACTATTACGGACGAAGAAGAAGAACTTCTTCTACAAGTTAAAGTTGGAGGTGAACCCCTTGATCACCGACATATGGTTCCGAGGGACCAACCAATAATTTTCCGGCTTCGAGACGAGCTGCAGTCTAAAGAGCGCTTTGAAGTGGTCGGTGGTAAGGGAGAGCCCATGCTCATAACTCAGGATCACAACGCCAATGAGATGCTGGAGACTGGTAGGATTCAGCTGGCTTATCGATACTTCAAAACGATCAAGCACAAGGACGATGTCCTCAGGAATCGGGAATGACAAACGGCAGCGCACCACGAATGACTTGTAACAAGTGAAATAACCGTTCGGAGGACTATCGGCGCTTTCCCCACGACGAGGAATGCGAAATTCCACTGTGTCCGGAATTCAGTAAAACGACCGGACAGTCTGAAGAAAGTCACTAGTGCTTATGCTCGGCGCGCCCCTTTCGACCGAACGATGGCTCATGACAGGGAACGACTTCTCGATAGGAGGAGTAATGGAACCATATCTCGCTGTCCACCATGCCGCATTTTCGACAGGATCTATCAACCAAGCTCAGGCCAAGCTCGATCGCTACGTAGCGACCGAGCACGTACGCGGCTCGGTCGTTACGTAGTGACCGAACTCTCCCAGAACGTCGATACGCCACGAATCCATGCATTCTTGTATACTCTTTAATGCTATCTCCAATGAGCCATGGCTAAACCATCCTTTGTTTCTCATCACTCGAAGTCATCAGTCAAACTTTACGATAAAAACCGCGGGAAGGTTGTTTTTATCGAAGGAACCGTAATAAACGTCTCGAGTCAAAGACGGCCCAAAGAGACCTAAAACGTAGCTCGAAACCCACTTACGATTTCTTAACCAAAGACCCATAAGCCTTATGACGGTTTATGCTTGGTTCGTAAGGCAAAATAAATGTCAAGTTTCCGCGGATAAATATAAAATTTTCGAAGATAATCACGAAGATCGGGAGAATTGGAGTATCTCCATTTTTGAGCTATGACGGCTTAAGGGCAGAAGGGGAAATGCAAAAACCGACCTAGGAGCAAGTATATAAGGAGTCCTAGGCGAGAGGTAAAGGGGAATTCGACACAGAGCAAAACTTAGCACTTAGAGTAATTTAGGCAATTTTCCGTTCTCTTACTTTCCTTATTTAAACGGAAATCGACATTGCGAATTTCGGTTCCCACAGATTTCTCCCTGTATTTCACAGTACTTTTGCAATGAGTATATACCATGTGTTCCTATATCGTGTAGCTCGTAGTGTTTTAATACATGTACTTTTCACATTGGTACTCTAGGGACCCCGATGCGCCTTAAGCTGCACAGGGGTTCTAAGTATTTTTGACAGCATACTCAGGCTTGCGCATACCCATTCCTGCTTTATGTCTCATACCCGTTTTTATTCTTTGTGGGCGTGCCACTGTGGTTGTGCCACTTTTGTGAGGGTTGGCCAGGATTGGAGGTCTCTAGAGACCTGATCCAGCTCGTATGCCCCTTTAAGTATAATGATTTCCCCTCTACTTTTATAGTCGGAACTTTTTTATCATAAGCTTTGTCCGGAGACGTTTAGCATAAATAGGAGTAGGAAATCATAATGCTTAAATAGTATATAGTAGTATAGAAATCATGATCCGGAGACCGTATTAAAGATGATCGGCTTTGAGGTGCAAGGCGTTCCAGCAGTTGGGTTGTATTTTACCACACCTCGATGACCTTGTAGGGTCCTTCCCACCCTGGGGTGAGTTTCCCCGTCGTTTTTTCTGCTATCATAGAACCCTGTCCCCTTGCTGGAAGGTTCTGGTTCTAACTTTCTTGTAATACGTCCTGGCGTCGTCTTGCTGGTAGGACCAGTTTCTTAGTCGAGCGGCCTCTCTTTTTTCGTCAGATAGGTCGAGGCTTAACGCCATCAGCTCGTGGTTCTCCTCCTGAGAGGTAGATCCGGAGACCGTTGTTCTAACGTGCATCTCTATGGATACAATGGCCTCAGAGCCATAGACTAGCGAGTAGGGGGTTTCCCCTGTTGCTGTTTTAGGAGTGGTCCGGTAGTCCCAGAGGACTCCCTGTAGTTCCTCCGCCCACTTCCCTTGAGAGCCCTCCAGTCGCTTTTTAAGAATGTTGACCACTGTTTTGTTTGTGGACTCTGCTTGTCCGTTAGATGGGGGTGTCGGGGTATGGTGAAAGTTAGTTTTATGCTGTGGGAACCAAAATTCGCACTGTCGATTGCCGTTTAAATAAGGAAACTAGGAAAATCCTAATTTCCCAGAGGTCCCGGATATCTGCTAATACCACACGCCAAGCAATCAGAACACAATAATGACAACGATAAAGTATAAGAAATCGTAAAAGAGAGCAAAAGGAGTTTTATTCCGAATCCGCGTATGAGCGTTACAACAAGGTAGAAGCCTTGGCCACGAGAGCTGTCGGTGAGATTCCTAGTTCTACCAACCTAAGACTGCAAAACCTAGTTGAGTCGCAGCTCGAAGTAACAAAAACGGAAAGTTGCCTAATTGCTCTAAGTGCTAAGTTTTCTCCGAAAAAGTCCTCCCCATGCCTCTCGCCTAGGACCCCTTATATACTGACTCCAAGGTCGGTTTACGCCTTTCCTCTTCTGCCCTTAAGCCGCCATAGTATAAAAATGGTGATATTCCATTTTTTCCGATCTTCGTAATTATCTTCAAAATTTCGTATTTGTCCGCGGAAACTTGACATTTATCTTCCCTTGCGGACCAAGCGTAAACCGACATGCGGTTTACGGGCTGTTGGTTAAGAAATCGCAAGTTGGGCCTCGAGTCGTGTCTTAGGTCCCTTTGGGCCGTGAGCCGGAGTAGCGACCGAGCGAACACTCGAGCCGTAGTAGCGACCGAGTGAACGCTCGAGCTCGGTCGCTACGTAGCGACCGAGCGGAGCACGCGTTTGGTCACTGCATAACGATCCTTCTCGAGCTCTTGTCCGATGATTCGCGTTTTTTCCGCAAAGGTTTTTCGTAAAGAAAAATCTATTTCGAAAAAATATTTGTCGGAGAAGTTTCCTACGTTTTTCTTCTTCAGGGATATTGGACGTTAACTTCGTCGTAACCGTTTTCGACCCCAACAGTTAGCGCCCCAGCACATTGGGAACGTGGATTTCTAGCGAGGTCCCAATGTGTGGTATGGCGAGTTTGGACGAGATTGGTGTATTTGGGCGAAGTTTGTGTCCAAAAATCCGCAAGTAAATAGTAATTTCTCATGCCTATAAGAAGGGAGGTAACTTCTTCATAACCTTCACACTTACTCGTTCTCATACTCATTCTCATAGAGAGGTTTTTCTTGAAAAGTTCTTTCTCTAACTCTCTGTCATTTCCTCCTTGAACTTAAAAAAAAAAGAAAAACACGAGATGTCGAGTAAGAAGAGGAGTTCGAAGAAAGGGTCTTTGCCCGCGAATGTTTCTGAAGAGCTTCGAGTGCCGAAGATGGAATTCGTTCCTCATTCGGTAGACCCCGCCAAGAACGAGGCATGGTGGGTGGCGTGTTACGGTTCTATCACGCCTTCCATAGAAAAATCATTCCCGGTCATGAACCATCGTCCGGTGGAGGCTGGTGCGCCGAGTAGGAGCACTAGCGGATTTCTCGAGGTCATGCGGTCGTTCTACCTTATTTCGGACGCGGTGGAATTCAGGATTCCTTGTCAAGGAGAGTGCGCTAGTAGTCCCCCGGAGGGTTTCTTTACTTGTTGCGAGGCATTTGTAGTGTGTTGCCGTTTAAGGTTTCCGATCCCCGAGATCATCGTCCATGTGTTGGGTCGTTTCGGGGTGGCGATAAGCCAACTAAATCCTCTTACCATCCAGCACCTCATAGGGATCCTGGTCCTGAGCTACGAGCATGGTCTCTCTCTCACTGTTGATCATTTCGAAGCGCTTCTTCGATTACAGATCATCCGGGACACGGACACGTACAGGATAGTTCCTCGGAACTTCATGTCGGTGGTAAAGGGTTCACTTCTAACTTCAACTCGTGGAGGAAGTTTTTCTTCTTCGTTCGTGTAGACGCAGCGTCCGTTGAGGAGAGTTGCCGAACGATGGTCCCTCTATCAACCCTCTTGCTCCGTTTCCTGAGGACATTATTGCGATGAGGGATCTG
>NW_013617915.1:10662-12448 GCF_000695525.1 Brassica oleracea var. oleracea
AGTGATTCCGAACCTGAAGACCAAGGTCCCAATGCCGCTCCAACTATTGTGACGGGGCCGAATTCTTCGAAGGGGAAATATATTGATCTCGGCGCCCTTGAGTTTTTGGTGGACGATTGCATGCTTCCAGGATGGGATCCGAACCTTGCTTTCGGCGATGGAAGTGGTACGAGCGAGGTCCCTATTCCGGACTTCGATGATTTCTTCGCTGGTCTTCTGTCGGGTTTTGTCGCTTCTCAGGCCACGAGCGAGACAGGGAGGCCGAGAGTTATTGCGGAAGGATCTCGCATCATTAACGGGGTATAATTTTTAAGAATCCCGACGATCGTTATTATTATTTTTTGCTTATAACGTGTCAATCGGTTTTACAGGGTTTGAACTTGCTTGGATCGACCATTGAGGCGAGCCATAGAGAGACCATGATCTATCGCTTTAAAGCGGAGAAGGCGGAAAAGGATCTTGCTCGCATGCGAGACGAGATGTTGGCGCGAGATGCTCAACTTGCTCGTGATCATGCCAGGGCTGTTCGCAGGGCGGAACGGAAGGGCAAGAGGGAAATTGTCGAGGTGATGAAGACTCGCGCTTCTCAATTTCAGGTTGAGTACGGGAATCTTAAGGGTGCTTTCAACTCGCTGGGCGACTTCGGTGAGTGTCGCGGCTCCGTCGGGAGCCTTTGGAAGACGCATGAAGATGACTACGTCTTCGAGAGGGAGATGAAGTTAATGAAGGGTGGCATGAAGGATCATGCTCACGCTGAGGTGACCATTCCTCCGATCAACGGGAAGATCCAGGGATTCTGGGATCCCATCCCGGTTTCCCCTGATACCGTAGAGACTATGGCTGATTTTGCTAGTGATGATGAGAAAGTGAACTTTCCCGCGGATGCATTCGGGGCTTCCTTGTCCAGGAGTTTTAACTTTGACCTGTGAGTGTTTTGTCGGGAAGGAGTTTTTCCCTTTATCTAGTATTTAGCGGCCGAGTGTGGCCTTTGTTCATATATGTCTGGCCAAGTGTGGCCTTAAACCCCTACCGCTATGCGGTTTATATACTGGATCGCTATGCGGTTTATATAATGGATGTCTCTTTGGGTTTACTTTGTTTAGAGTGGGTTTGATGTGAACATGATTTGTCGTCTCATATTTATCTTCGTTGAGGCGTTCAATCTGTTAGTTCGTTCGAGAGTCGCGCTTTCTTCGTTGTGTTGGACGTTTGAAGATCAAAAGAGTGACCAGGTTACGTTTGTTTAAGACGGCTGATGTGTTCGTCGGGGCCAATCGATGAACGGAGTGTAAGATTTGTAGTGGTCGCGTTCGGACAATTTGTTCCTATCATCTCGATTTTTAACTTGGCGACATCTCGCAGTTATTTCGAAGACTATACGTATTTTTTTCAAGTGTGGTCAATTCGTTCGTATCATCTCGATTTTTAACTTGGCGATGTCTCGCAGTTATTTCGAAGACTATACGTATATTGCTGAAGTGAGATTGTTTTGCGATTATGTCATAAAAAATGCGACGCATATTTCGTAAAAAATTTAGAAATCTTGATAGAATTCGATTACAAATAACGCATCTTTTTCTATAGTATACGCACCCATTCCCCCCCCCCCTTTTTGGAGAGGGGGATAGCTGAACTCGTCCTTCGACGAGCTGCCTACGTACCCCTTCAGCCTCATGATGAGTTTCAACGCCCGAAGCGTCTACTTCGGCAGACGATATGAAATCGTGTTTCCTCGAAACGTTGTTGGTCGAAGATTTATCGATCTTCGTGCGTTTGCGATTTGCCG
>NW_013617915.1:12533-12968 GCF_000695525.1 Brassica oleracea var. oleracea
GTTTGGGGTCGGGAATTTGACGCCCAGGTGGTACGTCGATGGAACAGCTTGCATAGCGTTGAGCCACGGGGTTCCCATGATCACGTTATAGATGGCAGGATGATAGACTACCGCGAACTCTACGATTTTTGTGACCTACTTGGCCATGACATGTAGCTGAATTGATCCGAGGGTCATCGATACTTTGCCAGAAAAGCCTGTGAGCGGTTTCGGAGTTGGAGTTACTTCTCCGAGTTCGATGCTCATCCAATTGAGAGTGTCGCGGAAGATTACATTCACCGTGCTCCCCGTGTCAATGAGTACTCTTCTGACTTCCAGATCTCGTATGACGAGGTCTATGATGAGCGGATCGCAGTGAGGCTGATCAATCCCGTTGGCTTCCTCCTTCGTGAAGGTGATTGAGCAGTTCTGATCATCTTTGGTAGGAGACCATGT
>NW_013617916.1:0-914 GCF_000695525.1 Brassica oleracea var. oleracea
CACTTTTTATAGCTAGGTTTTCGGAGATTGGCGGGAAGTAACTCAGCTACAACTGCATATATAAACCAGCCGTAAAAGAAAAGTAACTAAGCCACAACATAAACTAAAACTCAGCCACAAACTCGAAAAACGCAGCAGAGAAGATGATTTCGGGCAATTGCAGCAAAACATATTTCGTATAAACGATTGGAGATGACGATTTCGGGGAAGACGATATCGGAGAAGGCAAGACAGAGAGTTAGTTCAAGGAAGAGGGAGTAAACACAATGTGGATGACGATTTCAGGGAAAAGGCGGTTAGGGTTCCTTTAGTTCTTCGACGAATTTGTGTTGTGTTGTTGTGTGTTTTCAACATTATGTAATTAAAGAGATGGTTGATTGTTCTCTATTGCTGATGTGGATACTTAATTAGTGATGTGAATTTAATGTTTAAAAATAATTTCAATTAAAAAAAACTAACCAAAAGTCCTTATTGTCATTTACTAGGGGTATCCAAACACTCTAGTAATTTTTAAAAGATGTATAACACTCTAGTAATAAACCAATTTTTCTATAACATTCTAGTAATTTTCTCATAAAGTTTTGTCTTTTTTCTCTCAACGAGCCGATGTTTTATATTTTCGTTTGTGATAGAGTTTAGGTACGACGTGTTTGTACGTGTTATTTCGTGTATTTAAAAAAAAATTAATATGATAAACTTCACTTATTTGATTATATTTTTTTAGACAAAAATCAACAAACTTAAATATACACATATTATAAGAGCTTTTCACCATATATGAGAATTTCTCATTTAAAATACTCAAAAAGACACTTTATTTTTAAGTAATCCACTAATAATTTGAAATGACATAAATATTTTATAACAATATTATTTAGAATTCGTAAATGTTTTTGATTTTCATTTAATATTTT
>NW_013617916.1:1182-6599 GCF_000695525.1 Brassica oleracea var. oleracea
AAGTCAAAGATCTTCATAGGTTTTAATGCAATCTCAAAATTTCTAGCATACCAAAAAATTATAAAAAATAAATAAAAAAAACTAATAGTTGTGGTTCAAGCTCTTCAGTTGGAGAAAGAGGCAAAAGCTAAAGGCATTCAAGCTGTGGACATAGAAATTCCACCTCCTTGTCCTAAAAGAAAACCCAATGCTCCTTATCCTCGGAAACCTGGCCCATCAGCAAAACTTGTATCTTCTTCACATTGTAACCAGGGGTTCTTGGATGTGCCGAGTTCTCAGGTTTATTCCTAATTTTTTTGCTCTTCATTCTATCAATTTTTTTTTTTCATTCCTTGTGGTAGTAGATTTGTTATGCTTTTATTTTATGGTTAGAAAACATCAACTGGGAAAGAAAATCAAGATGAGAACTGCTCAGGGGTGACCAAGTATCCCTTACCAAACAATGTAACTCCAACGCTAAAAAAGGTATAAGACTGCAGTATTTTGAAGTTCAGTAGCATGAAAACTTGAAAAGAAACAAAACAAAAAAAGCAACTCGCTTCATTCTTATTTTTGAGCAGGCAAGTGCCGATAATGAAACAAGCAAGGCCTCAAATGTGGACAACAACATGGTTCAAGAGAAGAACAAGGACAGAGATGATGATGATGGTGGTATGCACAGCGCAAGGGAGCATTTTCCGGTGGACTTTGTAAACGGAAATGTGGCAAAATACCCTCAGTTCCATCCCCCAGGTCTGGTATCTCCGGACTTAATGTTTTCTCCTATGGGAGACCTAGTTCATGTGAATCATCCAGCTACAAGAGCATCATCATCATATGCTACTACTAGTACAACTTCTCAACAAGCCTTTCCAGCATGCCCTTCCCAAGATGATTACCGTTCGTTTCTCCACGTGTCTTCAACTTTCTCCAATCTTATCATGTCAACTCTCCTACAGAACCCTGCAGCTCATGCTGCAGCCACACTCGCTGCTTCGGTCTGGCCTTATACTAATAATGTCGGAGATTCATCAACGCAAATGAGCTGATACAGCCTCAGAATCGCACCTTAGCTAATCTCACAAGAAATCAAAACTGATAGCCTAAATGGAATGAAGATCGCCACTCAAAGATGTGAAAGGCATTGAGATAAGATGATGAACCAGAATCTAAATGAATCAGACACAAAGATAAAGGTTCCACACTATTGAATCCTAAGAAAGAATCTCACATAACTTAGAAATAACAAGAATAAGCATAAAAGCTCTCAAGAGAAAATCTCACTTTCTATTCAATACTCAAGTCCGATTTTAGAATGAAATGAGAGGAGCTTTATTTATAGCTCTTGGACAAGATCAAAGACATAAATGAAAGGCGGATTTTTAGGACAAATTGTAATTAAGAGAGAATCAAATGGCTGGTACAAAGGGCTGATCTCAAGGGATTGAAATCTTCTTATTAAGGAAATGTTGACCACGCCTTTAATACCGTTGATCCACATCTTTATTAGCTGATAAGGAGGCTTAAGTGGTGGCCTTTGTTTGGGGACATCCAGCTGAATAAAATGAACCATGAGTTTGAAGTCGTCTAGGTTCATCCGAGTCCAAACATGGAAAGTCTTGTCTACTTTGTGAGCAGTGGATTTGATGCCCACATCATATGATGCGGCCATCAAATCAGTAGCTGAACCAGGAGCCAACCAGTTGCACCAAGCAGCTAATCCAAAGACCGACCAGGATATGTGTTCAGTCAAAATGGCGTATCTCACCAACCAGGAGGAATTTATCCATGAAACCAATTTTCATGCATTCTACACTCAACAAGGAATCAAGCCCAATTGGAAGAATCATCAAAGATACTCGGACCAGGAATATATGAATTTTATAAACCGGAGGTTCTCAATCCCATCCATCTGCGAGCAACCGAGTTTAGAAGTTGTTTCAAGCCAAACAAAGAAGCGTTCCGGCCCAAAACAAAGCATGGACTTCAAGATGGATCTTTTATCAAGCCAACAAGCCAAGAATGAAGAGAAAATTCCTCGGAAATATGGAGTTATGATCAATTTCTCAAAACCGGATAAACCAGTTCTGCACTTGCCTTATTTGGAAGCTGGCCGGTTCAATCAATTGCAAACCTGACATTGGCGACCAGGAGAGACATATAACCATTCAGGATACCAATCCAAACATCCAGGAGACTCAGAGACGTTCTTACAATGCACCAGCATCCATCAGATTATTCAGAATCAATCCAGACCATACTTGCCATTTTTGGAGTCAAAAGCCATCAATTCTCAACAGCTCTTTTCCCATCAAGATTGGCACGACTTCTATCCATATTTCTGCAGTAAAGAAGTTCCCAAGAAGCTCAAATACAGCCTCAAACCGTCCAGATACAAAACCAGAATCAAATCCCTTGAAGAAAGCCATTGGAACGAAGAAATCCTCCAAACGGCTAGTTTATCGGTTTCCTTGTTTAGTTCTTGTTTCCTTTCTTTTCATGTGTCCGTTTGGTCTCTGTCTGAGGTCTTTCTCTATATAAGCAGACCCATTTGTACATTTTAGATTTACCTTTCAATCCTTAAGAAATAATATTCAGTTTATCTTTTATCAAAGAGTTTTCTTTGCTTAAAAAATCTGTTCTTTAGTTTCTAAGTGTGAGATACATTAGAAGGCTATTGAGCTCGTGGTTCATAGGTTCTTTGTGTGATACAGGAGCATTGAGACACAGATTGAGAGAGTCAATCAGCATCCACGGATTGAGAGAGTCAATCATCATCTATCCATCTTCCATCATCAATCTTCCATCATCAAACATCTATCCATAAACCATTCCATCCCTTTTATCTTTTAGTCTCTGTGATTATTTTCATTACTCATAAACTCATTGTTTCTCTTTGTTTTCAGGTTAGTTTGGATAGAAAGGGCTAGCAAGTCGGCCATCTTCACCATCTCCCCAGCCGGTCTCATCCTTACCGATAAGATCGACCCATTGCCCATCCATTTCATCGACCCTGCTTCCCAGCCTGTAACATGAGCTCTTCTCCTCCAAGTATAGCAGCCATTGTTGCTGCTACCGTAGCTGCTGCAACTGCTTGGTGGGCTTCTCATGGACTTCTTCCTCCTACTCCACTCCACTTACCAGTTCCAACTCCAAATGATCAACTAATTGAGAAACAAAGCACATCCTTGAAGATCAAACATGGCTTCATCATCCGACGATTCAGAGGAGACTGGAATTACCAAGCTAAAGGCTGAGAAGGAGGAAGTTGTTGTGGCTGCTGCTGCTGTTGTGCAAGATTCTCAGAAGAAAAATCCAGTGGACCGCTCATCGTGTGGATTAAACACACCTTCAGGGAGTGACGCGGAAATAGACGCATTGGATAAAATGGAGAAAGAAAAAGAGGCAGGTGTTACTAGTGAGTTAAGCAACCGTCGGAGTAAAATCAACAACAACAACCAAACTACTGATTCATGGAAGGAAGTCTCTCAAGGGGTAATAAACACAAACAATGTTATTTCATATGCATTTGCAAAGTTTTTCTCTGGAAACTAATAGGTAGCATATTATTGAAATTCTTTTTGGTCTCAGGGTCGTATAGCGTTTCAGGCTCTCTTTGCAAGAGAGAGACTGCCACAAAGCTTTTCACCTCCTCAAGTGGCAGAGAATGTGAATGGAAAACAAAGCGATAGAGAGAGAAGCGATTCTCCCTTTTGTCTCTCCCCACATAACCCTAAAAACCTAGATCTGCCGCCGTGCTCCTCCATCTCCGGTGACCAGAAGCTCCTCTAGCTCTGGTCGCCACCCCCTGTTACTAGAGCCACCAAGCCTTTTTCCCTTAGCTTCTCCTTCTTGCTAGCACTCCTTCTTGTTTGGTGTTCTGGAGTTTCGCTGAGAGCAAACTAACCGGAGCTTCATTAGTATGTGGCTCCCCTGGAGCACCAACGAGGAGTGGCTCTGTCGGAGTGTCTAAGGAGCCTTCGTTTCAGCCCTGATTTACCAATCGGAGCAGATCTGGGTCAGATCTGATCTTGCATATACCGAAGAAGTTGGACGAGCGTCGCTGCCTCCTCTACCCTTCTCGGTCGTGGCTTGTACCCGTGCGGCTTTGACGGGCTCGTCTCAATGTATCTTTGAGCTTCTCCTCTCCGTTTCGGAGAAACCAGCGGTGTCAAGGCTAACCACTCGGAGGACCTCTGTTATTAGTTCAATCGACGACATCCATGGTGTTTTAACGGCGTCTTCTCACAGCTTCTCTCCTGTCATTGGCTCTTGGGTCTTGAGGACAACCCTTTGCGGTCTGATGCATATTGCAAGAAGATGGAGTTAAAGAAGAGAAGCTCTAGGAGATGGATTACATCCCTCCACAAGGCAAATCGAATAACAGGACCTAGCCCAGAAAGCTGGGCTAATTTATTCGGTTCGGCGAGTAGAGTCGAAAGCTCGGTCCCTGAGTGCTTTTAGCCGTTGGCAAAGCCGACCAAAAGCACCGGCTCGGAGGAATTCTGCCTAGGCCTGTATACTCGACCTCCCTGAATTAAGGCCCAAAAAGGATCGAAATTAGGGCATCAAAGACAGGAAGCCTATAAAGGAGGAAGAGGGAACAACAAGAAGAGGATCGACACTTTACACACACACCAGCGGCTAGATCTAGGGTTTTAGTCCCTCTTTACTCCTAATCGCTCTCTATCTCTCCCGGTTCGCTCTTCGAGCTCCGGCTTGTTTCCTTGATCTCATGTCACTCTTGTAACCCATTTAATCGATCTGATAAAACGTCTTTGGTCATCCCATTTCGAGTTCTTTCAACCTAGTCGACTGAATCCCGTACAAACAGAAGCCGCAGAATCTGTAGCCTTCTTAACACTCGGCATCGGCTCTCCCATACATTCATCAGTCCATCCTCTATCGCTTGTATTCACTCTAATTACCCGAAAGGCAAACCTCTTTGCATGCGCCGGTCCCCTTCCTTAACACATCTACAAAACCCACCACGAAACTTGGAACAAAATACAACTCAAACAAACCTCAAAAGCCAAAATAATTTTAATTTATGTTCTAATTCATAACCGTACACTGATTGTATGCTAGAATAAATGTAAATATTATATAACGTTATTATGATGTGTAAAATATACAATAAAAGTATATATGTATTACCATGTGCCTGAGAATATTTGAATACGTAGATGATCCATAAAAGTTGAAATGAATCTATATTATTAAAAGAGAAGTACTCATTTGAAAATGTTCTTACTTCATTAATTAAATTCTCTTTTTTTTGCTTGTCTTTTTCAGTTGCATTTATGAAATATCCTAAAATGAATAAAACTGTCTAATTTATTATTTGTCTTTTCAGTTATATTAATGAAATATGCTTAAATGAATTTAAACTTCCTATTTTATTGTTTGTCTTTTTTCAGTTACCTTAATGAAATATC
>NW_013617916.1:7088-12893 GCF_000695525.1 Brassica oleracea var. oleracea
AATATTTTGTTATAATTGTTAAAAAAATATTGAGTTGCATTTCAAATAAAAAGGTAAAGATATTAAAAATATGCTAATTAAAATATGTAAAATTTAATATAGTTTTAAGGAAATGGTCAAAAAAAAATTACACATAAAATAATCATGATTTTTGTTAACTGGGCGGATCATTATTTATATGATATCGCACACGAAAGAAAAATTTCTATTTTTAAAATTATCTAATTAACTATATACTCTTTTTTTTATATGATATCACACATTCGTAAAAAAATAAATAGTTTAAGATGCAAAAAAAAAATATTTATTTAATGAATATAATATGAACGAATATTACAAATACATCATTTAATAAAATAAATAATTAAAAATTGAAAATTTATACAGGGTACTTGAAAAAGAAGGCCCGTGTGTAAGTTTACAACTTCTCCGGATCATATAGGGGAAAACGGCTTTTTCTTGCCCGAACTATGGGTCGCTGATAAAATACATACCTGAACTATTATGATGTGCCAAAGCATACCTGAACTCATTAAAATTTTGAATTTCATGCCCAGATTTTAAAAGCCACGCTAATTCTGATTTTGATTTTAACGCTGTTAATTTTTTCTTAACGGTGATGACTAGATGATTACGTGGTGGATGAGTCAGCCTAAACATTAAACATGCCAAATGAAAATAAGAACGTAATGGGCCAAATTGATATTTGTTGGGTTGTAACCCTAAATATTTGGGTTCATAACAAAAAGTCATCGTTTGTTTGTCGTTGTCTCTTTTTATTTCTTCTTCTTCCCCGACAAAGACAACAGTCTCGTGGTCAATTGTAGATTCAGCAGGAATGTCTCACTCAGCGAAGCCAAGCTCGTCTTCGGTGTCTTGTAAGTGAATCAATTGGTTTGGTGATGTTTTTCTTTCTCTGTTACTGTAAATAATCAAAAAAAAAATATATATAGGTGGAGGAAATTGGAGAAGACGTCGTGGAGCAAAAGAGAGAGGAATACCAAAAAAATTTTGGTGTGGAGAAGAGACCATGATTAAAACATCAGGAACAGCTAAAAACCCTGGGAGGCTCTTCCATTGTTGTCCACATGGATCTGAAGGGGTAAAAATCTCGTTTCAAATTCCATTGTTCTATCGTTTAGGTATCACTTGTTGGTGTGGGGAAGTAGGAGGGAAGAGACCATTGTTCTATCGTTTAGGGTTTAGTTTGAAATGGAGATTAAGATTTGGTTATATTGTTCTATTGTTGCAGGATAAATTCCATCTTTTTACATGGACTGATGAATGTGTGGTGGAAGAAATTGAAGATTTAAAAAGTATGATGTGTGATGTAAAAGGAGAAAAGTCGGACTTGAGAGTTGAAGTTGTTGAATTGCAGAAGGAGCTGGAACGGATTAAGCTGACTCTCGAGAGAGACAAGAATTATTGTTGTTGTTTTTTGTAAGATTAGTAAGGATTGTTTGTTGTGTTATTATGACTATTTCATCAATGTTTAAGAGTTTTATGATTGAGAAACAAATATCAGTTAACTTAGTAACACGTCTTAACAAAAAACAATACAAAATATAGAGTATCGTAGGTGTATGCAAACACCAAAACAAGCAATAAAAAGAAGTACCAAACACATCTTCAACATTAAATAAGTACCAAAACAAACAATGGCCGACTGATCTACTAACACAACATAATAACCATCAAGTTTGACTTGGCTGCGTTTGAGTAGGGCCTTCACAGACATCTAATGCAATCTCCTCCTGTGGTCTCGTGGTTTTCTGCTTCTTAGGTGGTCGAGGCTTACACGCAACTCCAACATTAGGGCATTTAGTACAGTTATGCTCAGGGAACCCACAACGAGAACAATGCATAACACGAGCGTGTTGAGTTACCTTTTTCCCTTTAGTAGGAGACTCATTAACTCCTTTGATTCTTTGTTGAGCCTTCTTCTTACGCCCTTTGGATTTTTCTCTCGGTGGAGCTTGTATTGTTGATTCACCAGACGACTTCCAAAACTTGATTCCCTTAACCGGTTTGATCGAGTCTGAGTATTGTTGCTGCCACTTAGAAGTCAAATACCAATGAGAAACCAAATTGTCGGTCTTATATGTCTTCTTCTGATCCAAAACGACACGAAGAGCATGTCGACATGGAATCCCTGTTAAATCCCACCTCCTACAGCTACATGTCCTCGCTCTCATATCAACCGCATATTGCATAGAATTCTCAGAAACTTCAAACTCACCAGTAGGTCCAGGAAGCGACTTACAGTACTTCCTATGTCTTGTCTCAGATTCTATCATCTTACTAACCTTCAAACTGAACTTTCCCTTGTGTTTTAGGAGTTTTTTCTTCCTTAGATCAATGCGCTTCATTGCAAGTCGTCTCATTGTCTCAAGCATCTCAACCAAAGGCATCGCTCGTGCTTTCTCAAGCGTCCTATTGTATGACTCAGAATTGTTGTTAAGAGAATCTTCACAACAACATGTTGTTGTAAAAAACGCTCTAGAACAAGTTTCTGGGTTCCTGGCCATGAACGCTTCATAGACATCCTTGTCATACTCCTCTAACTCCTTCATACTTGCTTTATAGTCGGCCTCATTGTGGCTTTCCACCACACTCCAAAACAATTTTTTCATCTGAGGCTTGTTCGGGTAAAACTTCCTTAGATTCTCATAGATATGCCTTGCACACATCCTGTGCTCGACTTTTGGTAACTCATTCACAGCTATAAGTAATCCCTAAATTCAAACAAAAAGGCTATAATCAATTGAAAAATCATAATCTATAAAAAAAATTTGAAGTTTATGAATGATTATACATACCTTTTGTCTATCTGAAACAAGGGTAAACCCATCACCATTTCCAAGATTTAAATCAGCCTTCAGCTTTTGCAAGAACCATACCCATGTCTCTGTATTCTCTATATGCACCACAGCCCAAGCAAGAGGGTAAATCTGATTGTTTGCATCTCTTCCCACTTCAGCTAGAAGTTGGCCCTTAGCCATAGTTTTGAGAAAGCACCCGTCTATCCCAAAGATTGGTCTACAAGTGGTTCGCCATATGTCTCGCAGAACAGCATAACAAACATAGAAGCGATCAAAAAATTCAAGTCCACCAGCTCCAATAACGGTTCGAAGGTCTGTAACTGATCCGGGATTTGTCCTGTCCATAACCAAATCGAATTACATATGTTATAAGACACGTAATTATTGAAATAAAACAAAAAAAAGAAACAATTGCTTACTTTTGAATTTCTATTTCATAGTCTTTAATCCTACGAAATTGCTCATCATGCTCATCTTGAATGAGATCCAAAGCTTTTTTTTTCGCCTTGCGACATTGGTCATGAGATGGATTCAAGTCATATCGCAACTGAATCTGGTCTTGGAGTGTTTTTGGCTTCATTTCCGGATCCTCCCTCACTTCATTTAAAAACATCTTCGCAATGCGAGACTCCGTCAATATCTTGCAGTGACCATCTTTGTAACAACTATGGACATCTTGGAATGTATTCACCATCCATTGTGAAACAGATTCTTCATACGACAAATATATCCTCCAAGAGCAAGGAATTTCCCCTTCATCGACTTCTACTCCACATCTTGCCTCTGATTTTACATCTCCCCATCTAGTGAATTGGATATTCCTCCCACCCTTTAATGCATACTCAAACACAGCATCTTTGAAGTCTTTGATACTATCAAAAACTTGCCTTATGTGTAACTCTCCACTGCCTCTCCTCCATCCTTCATAAAGCCTTAGATGTTGTTGTTCCTCATCGTCAGAACAAGGAGGAGTGTCTCTGTAATTTTCATTATCTTCGTCATCAGAAACCTGAGCTATAACAGCTTCAACCCGAGATTCTTCTTCAAATTCATTCTCTCCATCTTCATATCGCATCTCTTCTGTCTCGCCATTACTCTGACCTCCCTCTTCAACCTCTTCATTCACTACTACGTCAAGGACGTTTTCATGTTCCATATAAACTTCTATATACTTTGTCCAATATGAAGCTTCACACATCAAACGAAATGTGTCACTACCATTACTCAAAATTTTCAGATCCTTCATAGTCTCGTATGGTAGTTTGAACCAGATTCTTTGACCATACAAAGACATCGGGAAATCATTAATCAACCCTGTAAACAAAGCTTGAGCCTGGGTTTGAAGCACATGACGTTCCCCACCAACATATGTAATCATTCCACCTTCATGAGTCTCGAACTTCCCACGATAATATATTTGAAACGTTGTATCTCCTTCTTCACTGAAATTTTTCAAAAAATAAACATACCATCAAACCTCAATCGACAGAATAACCTAATTTTCAAAAGCATCAATCGTAGATTTCAGTGAAGAGACAAAGACAAACAAAACTTACCTCTTTTTTTAGATGAGTTTAGCAACAACCCAGCTTCTCTAACAATCTGGTTTCTTCAATTTCGTCGATTTTCTTACTGAAAGTTGCTTCTGTTACGATATTCTTTTTCAAAGCAAACTGGGGAGAGTGAAGTCGTAAAAGAACGACAATCTTTTGTTAATTGCCCAATTTGTGAGGGTTTCAGCCCAAAAATAATCAACTTTAGCCCATTTTAATCTCAATTTCGTTTAGCCCATTTATTAATTGAGGTGACTCATCCACCACGTAATTATCTAGTCATCACCGTTTATGAAAAAAATAACAGCGTTAAAATCAAAATTGGAATTAGTGTGGCTTTTAAAATCTGGGCATGAAATTCAAATTTTTAATGAGTTCAGGTATGTTTTGGCACATCGTAATAGTTCAGGTATGAATTTTCTCGGCGACCCATAGTTCGGGCATGAAAAAGCCGTTTTCCCGATCATATAGCTTTAGTTTGTCGAGCTTCTTAATCGACGGCCTATTTAGTGGTTGGTGGAATAAAATGAACGGCCAAGATCTCTTCCTTGGAATTAAAATAAAGTAAATGATCTGTCATTTTCTAATCAAAAAAAAAAGATAAAAGCTTTTTTTGTCTGAAAGTGTTGTAGAAAAGAAATCATCTTTGAATACCTTTTTATCCAAAACTAATAAAGTCTTATCGGCAAATCATTGTTTGATTCATTGATTAAGCTGAGGAGGGGAGATAAAAGATTCATGGGTGATCATCAGCATCAGAGTCTACTTAGCCTTTGCTATATTGCTTTTAGGGGTTTCATCCCAGGTACACCTTCTTCTTAATCCCTATCATAATCCTGTTTCTCTGTTTGTTCCAGTTGCTTATAAAGATTTAGACTTTTTTTGTAGATGGTGGTGCTTTTTTTCTGGCTTGATCCTTTTAGCTATTCAGTTTCATCTGCCTTTTGTTTTGAGTTTTCAGTTTTGAGTTTTGAGTGTTAATAAAAATAAGATTCAGACTTTGTGGATTTCTGTTGTTTCCTGATCAAAGTACATCATGGATAGTTTCTGAGTTTTGAATCTTCATAATCGTTAAATCAGGAGGGAAGAAAATCTTTCCAAGCAGAAGTTGACTTCACGAATTCTTCAGGTTTCACCTTCTTTATCCTAAACACCACCCTTTTCACTTCCTTTTTCGCAGCATGAGATTGTGAAGCAATTCAATGAGAATCCAAATGCTGGATGGACTGCTGCTTTCAATGATGGCTTTGCTAACGCCACCGTCTGTTTTTGTTACATATCTCTCTGATTTTCTTTATTTTCTGTAGAGAGACAAACTAATTCTTATCATTGTTCCTCAATTAATCTCTTTTTTTGCATGTACATGTAACACCCGTATTTTCAGAAATACCTTAAATAAATAAAAAGTCTGAAATCTCCATTTATTACTT
>NW_013617917.1:0-3236 GCF_000695525.1 Brassica oleracea var. oleracea
CGAGGAAGGGGGCATTGGTTTGGACAACAGCGTGGACAATGAGGGCGGCGTGGATAACTCTATGGGTGTTCGTCCTATTTGGGGCTATGTTGAGCTCCCACGTGTTGCAAAAGAAATTCCGGTGGTTAAAGTGTGGGAAGATGGTTTGGGTATTGAGTTGTTTCAAGAATTTTCGAGTAAAGAAGCTGTGAAAGATATTATTGATAGGGCATCATAGGAGAACTGTTTCGGAATCAGTATCTCCAACTCGGACAGGAGTCGATATGTGGTGAAATGTCGGGGAGCAGCTGAAGGTTGTAAATGGGGTGTGAGAGCTACAAAGATAAATAATTCTGAAGCGTTCTCGATTAGAACATACATGAAGATGCATTCATGCCCTCACGCAACTTCAAGTACTGGAGTCAAAAGGAAAGTTACACCAAGATGTGTTGCAGCTATAGTGCATAAGGATTATCTGGGACTATATGAGACACCTACTGCGAAAACCCTGGTCGGTCTGGTGGAAAGAAAATTGGGTGTGGAAGTGTCGTATACGACTTGTTTGAGAAGAAAAAATCAAGCTGTTGCGGATTTGCGTGGTGATCCCGAGAAAGGATACAAAATATTGCCTTCTTATTTGTATATGTCAGAGAAGGTGAACCCGGATACAAAAACAAGTTTGTTACTGGATGAACACAACCAGTTCAAATACCTATTTGTTACGTTGGGAGCCTCCATTAAAGGGTTTGAATACATGAGGAGAGTCATCACTGTGGATGCAACTTTCCTGAAGACTGTTGAAGGTGGTTGTTTAGTTATTGCCACGGCTCAGGATCCAAACCTTCACCATTATCCAATAGCATTTGCTGTCGTTGATGGGGAGAAAAAAGAAAGCTGGAATTGGTTTTTCACGACGCTGAAAACTGTTATACCGGATTCGACGGAATTGGTGTTTGTTTCAGACAGAAATGCAAGTTTGGTAAAAGCTGTTGCTGAAGTGTATCTGATGTCTAAACATGGGTATTGTATCTGGCATCTATCGCACAATGTGAAAGTTCATGTCAGACAGGGCAGGGACGAGGTAGCACAACAATTCAGAAAAATTGCATGTCTTTATTCAGAGGCTGAGTTTGAAAATCATTATGAAGATTATAGGGAGAGGTATCCATCGTGTGCTAGGTATCTTGATAAAAGTGTCGATGTCAAAAATTGGGCGAAGTGTCATTTCCCCGGTGCAAGGTACAACATAGACACCTCTAATTGTGCGTAGTCTTTGAATGCGCTATTTGAAAAGGCGCGAAAGATGTCTTTATTGCCTATGCTTGATACAGTTATTGACAAAATGGCTGAGTGGTTCAACAAACATAGGAAGGATGCAGCAGCCGGACCGTCATCTCGAA
Source organism: Brassica oleracea var. oleracea (assembly GCF_000695525.1). Classification (NCBI taxonomy): domain Eukaryota; kingdom Viridiplantae; phylum Streptophyta; class Magnoliopsida; order Brassicales; family Brassicaceae; genus Brassica; species Brassica oleracea. The sequence goes on from NW_013617917.1 coordinate 1,380, forward strand.
AATTGGTTCCTTTAGTGGAGAACAAAATCCATGACAGAGTACGGAAAGGTTCAAGAGTACAAGTGACTCCGTTGAACACATTTCAGCTTGAATACAGTGTTATTGGAGCAGATGGGAAGACTTATTTGGTGGATTTGCAGAACAAAACGTGCAGTTGCAGGAAGTTTGATATAGATAATTTCCATGTAGACATGCAATAGGCGCTGTCATTAAGTGTTTGAGGCATGATAGACCAATAGAGTTGAGTGATATGTGTGATTTCATCTCGCATTATTACTTCATTAGAGTGTGGGCTTTGGCGTATAGAAGGACTGTATATCCAGTCCCTCATATCTCTGATTGGATGGTTCCTAAAGAAGTCGCGGATAAGTGTCCCTTACCTCCAGAGTACGAGAAAAGAAAGGGAAGACATTAGGAAAAAAGGTTTCCTTCGGCAGGAGAAAGTCAGCCCCGTCCCCGTCGTAATAAGTATATCCCGAATAGAAAATTGGCTAGCTATTTCAACGGCTCGCAGGGCACTCAAGGAACAGAAGGATCACAAGGAAGACAAGGGACTCAAGGATCATAAGGCACTCAAGGAACAGAAGGATCACAAGGAACACAAGGGACTCAAGGAACAGAAGGATCACAAGGAACACAAGGGACTCAAGGAACAGAAGGATCACAAGGAACACAAGGGACTCAAGGAACAGAAGGATCACAAGGAACACAAGGGACTCAAGGAACAGAAGGATCACAAGGAACACAAGGGACTCAAGGAACAGAAGGATCACAAGGAACACAAGGGACTCAAGGAACAGAAGGATCACAAGGAACACAAGGGACTCAAGGAACAGAAGGATCACAAGGAACACAAGGGACTCAAGGAACAGAAGGATCACAAGGAACACAAGGGACTCAAGGAACAGAAGGATCACAAGGAACACAAGAGACTCAAGGAACACAAGGGACTTAAGGAACAGAAGGATCACAAGGAACACAACGAACTCAAGGATCACAAGGCACTCAAAGAACAGAAGGATCACAAGGGACTCAAGGAACACAAGGGACTGTGGGAACCGAAATTCGCACTGTCGATTTACGTTTAAATTAGGAAACTAGGAACCCCCTAATTTCCCAGAGGTCCCGGATCTCTGCGAGAGCCAACGGCAAGTGACCAAATATATGCGGAAATCATGAAAAGATAATAAACGAGTTTAGAGAAAATAGTAGAACTTATTTCGAGCCCGCGTGAGAGCGCTGCGATCATTACAAGAGATCATAAAAGCTTTGGCCGCAAAGGCTGTCAGCGAGTTACCTAGTTCTAGCGGCCTAAAAGCTCAAACCTAGTTGACTCGAAGCTTGATAACAAGAGATGAAGAAAATACATAAAATGTTTTTGATTGATTTCAGACTGAACCTTATGAAAGGCTGCCTACGAACCCCTTTCGAGGATCAAGCCGAACGTAGTTCAAGAGTGAACCAAGAGATCAAACTGCTTGTGCACGTTCGTCTGGTAATCGGGTGCCAGTCATGGAAACAGAGCATGTCGAGAATAATGCCTCAGAGTTTCTAAGTGCCGAGAGTTCTGAGTCTAAAAAGTTCCTTTTCGTGTCTCTCCCCTAGGACTCCTTATATACTTGCTCCTAGGTCGGTTTACGCTTTTCCCCTTCTGCCCTTAATCCGTCATAGCTTATAAATGGAGATATTCTGTTTTTTCCAATCTTCGTGATTATCTTCGGAAACTTCACATTTATCCGCGGAAACTTGACATTTATCTTTCCTTGCGAACCAAGAGTAAACCGTCATGCGGCTTACGGGCTGTTGGTTAAGAAATCGTAAGTTGCGCCTCGAGTCATGTCTTAGGTCCCTTTGGGC
>NW_013617917.1:4887-5795 GCF_000695525.1 Brassica oleracea var. oleracea
GCGGGCTTAAAGTGAATCGTAGTATATGGAACTTGGTCGATTTTTGTCAAGTGGAACCTTTCCGTTAACTGTTTGGTTGTTAGGACTGAGTTTTCTTATGATGAATTTACCGTATGATTCCCGTTTTTGGGTGGTACGATAATTTTTTGTGTAATCGTTATTTGGCGTTTCAAGAAAAATTCTGGATTACCGTTTAGCCGTCAAGTTATTGGAGCGGTGGTCACTCAATTATTTTGGCTTTGCATGAAGGTTGTGCTCAGCTTTATAACCAAGGACGTTGTTGCCAAAGGATTAGACCATGACACTTTCGTGCTGTCAATAAGGTCAAGTCGGCTAGAATCGTCCTTAAAGGGGATGCTGTAACCTAGTTCGGCTTCGAAGGAAACGCGTAATTGGGCGAGTGACGAATGGCGTTTATCGAGATTGATATGCCGAGTATGCCCATGGTGGTGGAAAAAGTTTTTCCATTTTAGGGTTAATTTATACGATGAAAGTTTCGTATAATGTTTCCTTTATTCGTATGGAAGTTGTTTCCGAGGGAGATAAAGCCTAAGAAGCTCGATACAGAGCCCGTGCGGAGTCAGTTGCGGGGTGATTTCCTGCTCGGACGTGACCAAGCGGAATGAGAGCGGATGCCAGTGAGTCGCGGGGCTAAAGAATGAGACCTTTCAGATCGTGGTGCGAGGAAGTAAAGTTTATATTGGTCGTCCAATGTCGGATCATACAGCTTGTTTTTGCTATACGGAAAGTACTTTTTCGTAAAACCTGTTACGTTTACTTTCGAAAATTACTTCGTATGACTTGATCTGATTATACAAAGGATTTTTTGCGTCAGTAACGGGCGACCGGTTTTTACGAATTTATTAAATTGACGCGACATATGGAGATGTCAAAATAACGATGTTTCC
>NW_013617917.1:5950-6255 GCF_000695525.1 Brassica oleracea var. oleracea
GGGGAGGACGTGTTCTCTTTGTCGTATTTTCTGTTACTTTTGTTCTTGATTTGCTTTGTTGCAAATGTTTTTGATGTTTTTCCGTTAGTCGGTTGGTTCAACGGAAAATGAGAGTGATGCTTTGATGCCTGAATATTTCTCGTATAATGATTCTTATACGAAACTCGTTTTATCAAATCGGAAAAGATCTTTATGACTTCAGCAAATCATCGACTTTCATTTTGAAGTTTGGCAGAGGTTTTCTAAACTAATGATTGCGATGATAGATGCTGTATAGTCTTTGAGAATTTTTCCAACATGGTTTG
>NW_013617917.1:6302-8021 GCF_000695525.1 Brassica oleracea var. oleracea
GAGACGTCGCATTGTATGAATTTTTTTCGCATATTTCTACGAGAGTTTACTTTGTCGAAAGCGTTTTCTTGTCGAAAGGTTTAGATCGGTTTGCAAGATCTTGACGAACAGCTATGGGACAATATATCAAGACAGAAAAAATCACCTAAGACTTAGTTCGCTAGACTATCCACCTAGGTTTTACGTTCCCTAAAGTTCTATGGCAGTCTCAAAGGCGTTATTATTTCTTAGTAATTTCCTACGAAAACTCCAAGTCTGATTTGAAAAATTTCAAGTCGCAAATACCTTAGTTCTCTCGAAGATGCAGTTTTGTCTCTTCTTAGTTTTGCTTGCTCATTTCCCCTTCCTCTTCTCGTGTATGTTTGCCTTTTTCGATATTGGTGTTTATCCTTTGAAACTTGACATTTATCTTCCGAACTTGACTGATACGACGTCAATAAAAAGGTTCAACGTAATTGTATAGTTGAGGCGGATAAGGTGTTAAGTTAACCGTTGTCGTTTTATACGATTAATCTGAATCCACGCGAGAAAACAAGTCTTTGCAGTTTTTTTTTGGTATCGTAAAGTTTCAATGGTAACTCCAATCAAGACGAAACAAGAGACGTTTCGATTGAGATTTGAAGGAGGACACAAAGATGGAGGTAAGGGCGAGTAGGAGCAAGCAAAGGAGTTTAGATGAGTCTTACTTGTTTTCGTCGTAAAATCTCAACGGAAATTCCGATTGAGACGGAATGAAAAGCGTTTCGATCGGGACTCAAAAGAGAACACAAAGGAGGAGCTTTTTGACGCCTGACAGGTCGCTATGTAGCGAGCTGGAGGCCTGACAGGTCGCTATGTAGCGAGTAGAAGTAAGCCAAGAAGAGTCCTACTTGTTTTCGTAGTAAAATCTCAACGGAAACTCCGATTGAGACGAAACGAAAAACGTGTCGATGAGGATTCAAAACAGAACGCAAAGGAGGACCCTTTTTAGGCCTGCCAGGTGGAGGTCTGACAGATCGCTACGTAGCAAGTGGAAGCAAGCCAAGAAGAGTCCTACTTGTTTCTTCGTGAAATCTCAACGAAAACTCCGATTGAGACGAAACGAAAAACGTTTCGATGAGGATTCAAAAGAGAACGCAAAGGAGGACCCTTTTTAGGCCTGACAGGTCGCTACGTAGCGAATGGAGAATTGGCTTGACCTCGGTCGCTACGTAGCGACCGAGCTGTGTGCGTGCTCGGTCGCTATGCAGCGACCAAGCTGTGTAATCGATTTGTTGCGCTTCCTTTTTCCGCGATTAAACTATTGATTTTCTGCGGTTTTTGGGAGACCAAGTTTTATCATTCCGAAAGGTTTTCGGAAAACGTGTTTTGGTAAAACCCTTACGCATTGAGATTTATTTTGTTTGGTAATGAGCAAAACTTACGGGGTTTGATAAGATTTATCGTTTCCCTTTATGTTTAAAAAGAGAAATCGCGAGCTCGTTTCATTGCACTTCCTGTGGCGAAAAGTCGCGGCTAGATTTTTTCGATTTTTTTTTAGGCACTATGGCTTTTGAGTAAGCGTTGGCCATAGGCGCAGTGGCGGCTGGGGTTGTCTTATCAGCGTTGTTGCGAACTGCGATTTTGTATTTCGTAATTCCAGACATTGTTTTGAGCAAGCGTTTTGTGGCTGAAAGTAAGATTGATCCGTAAGCTCCTCCTTCTAGCGCCAAACTGTGGGAACCGAAATTTGCACTGTCG
>NW_013617917.1:8193-9611 GCF_000695525.1 Brassica oleracea var. oleracea
CTTTGGCCGCAAAGGCTGTCAGCGAGTTACCTAGTTCTAGCAGCCTAAAAGCTAAAACCTAGTTGACTCGTAGCTTGATAACAAGAGACGAAGAAAATACAGAAAATGTTTCTGTTTGATTTCGGACTGAACCTTATGAAAGGCTGCAAACGTACCCCTTTCGAGGATCAAGCCGAACGTAGTTTAAAAGTGAACCAAGAGATCGAACTGCTTGTGCACGTTCGTCTGGTAATCGGGTGCCAGTCATGGAAACAGAGCATGTCGAGAATAATGCTTCAGACTTTCTAAGTGCCGAGAGTTCTGAGTCTAAAAAGTTCCTTTTCGTGCCTCTCGCCTAGGACTCCTTATATACTTGCTCCTAAGTCTGTTTACACTTTTCCCCTTCTGCCCTTAAACCGTCATAGCTTAAAAATGGAGATATTCCGTTTTTCCCGATCTTCGTGATTATCTTCGGAAACTTCACATTTATCCGTGGAAACTTCACATTTATCTTGCCTTACGAACCATGCATAAACCGTCATACGGCTTATGGGCTTTTGGTTAAGAAATCGTAAGTGGGCTTCGAGCTTCGTCTTAGGTCTCTTTGGGTCGTCTTTGGCTCGAAACGTTTATTACGGTTTCTTCGATAAAAGCAAACTTCCCGCAGTTTTTATCGTAAAGTTTGACTGATGACTTCACGTGACGGGAAACATAGAATGATTTAGCCACAGTCTACGGGAGATAGCATTTAAAGAGTAGACTAGAATGCATGGATTTGTGTTGTATCGACGTTTTGGGAGAGCTCAGTTGCTACGTAGCGACCGAGCGGAACACGCGTTCGGTCGTTGCGTAGCGACCTTTTTCGAGCTCTTGTCCGATGTCTCGTGAATGTGTTTTCTCCGCAAGATTCTTCGTAAAAATCAATCTTTTTCGTAGATTTATTTTTCGTAAAAACATTCATGCCGATTTTTACGGACTTTCAGACATTGATTCCGTCGTGACCGATTTTGACCCCAACAGGGACTCAAGGAACAAAAGGATCACAAGGAACACAAGGAACACAAGGGACTCAAGGAACATAAGGATCACAAGGAACACAAGGGACTCAAGGAACACAAGGGACTCAAGGATCACAAGGCACTTAAGGAACACAGGGAAATCAAGGAAAACTGATGGGGAAGAGGAGTTGATTGTGAGGGAAATCTTTGAAAACTTTGTGAAAACATGCGTTAAATGAATGTAAAACTTTGTGAAACCTGATTAAAGTTATTGCGAATGATGTTTGTACAACTTGGTTAAACTTGCGTTATGTTATTGTTGATTTGGAGTAATTGATGATTTAGATTACAATTGCGGTTACATAACTTATTCATGTTCTAGGAAGATGACGTAACTTACTCAACATATATATTCTGAAATCCGGATCACGTGGAGTGAAA
>NW_013617917.1:10749-12866 GCF_000695525.1 Brassica oleracea var. oleracea
AAAGTGAAACTTACTAAAGTTTCCCCTACTCTCTCTCATTCACGATTTAAGAATTACGTTAGATTTACGAAGTTATAGATAACATAAGTCTTAAATACCATAAGTCTTCAACAACAACAAGAAAGTCATATGGGAATTCAAAGTCATACAAACCGAATAGAGTTCAACCACATTAAAACAACCACATACGGATTTCACTCCGTCTTCTTACCTACCTTTGGTTTCTTCTGCTTCTTCTGATTCTTCTGGGCTGTGTCCTCCTCAGCTGGTGCCTTCTTATGCTTCTTATGCTTCTTTGGACCTATGGTCCTTTTCTCTGCTGCCTCCTCCGCTGCCATGCTTCTTGTATTAATGGGACTCCTCACATTTTCGCAACCCTTCGCCTTTTCGAAGGAGCTGCTTGTTTTTCATCATCTTATCTCGACCTCTTTTTTTTCGTCTTTACAGTCCTTGCCTTCTCAGTCTCTGCCTTATCCTCTAAATTTCTCTCGACCTCGTCAGCATGTGCATACATCTCTGCATCATCATCATCCATGTCAACATCACCATCACCATCACTATCACCATCATGTTCGCTATATATTTCCTTTGTAATATCGAGAATTTCATCATCATCACCATCATCTCTCTCCGACTCCTTATCACCACCATCATCTCTCGCTGAATCCTTATCACCACCACCATCAGTCTCCGACTCCTTATCACCACCATCCTCTTCCTCCGACTCCTTCTCCTCACTACCATCATCTTGGTCCGACGGATTGTCACTACCACTCAACCTAAGCCTTTTCACTTCCTCTTCTACAAGATTTAGCTGGTTAGACAATGAAGTGACTTTTTCGTTCACTTCGTTCATAGCATCTAAGACTGCATCTCGGACTGCATTCATAAGCCGACCTTCCATCTTTTTTAAAGCCCTAGCTCCAGCAGCCTCCACCGAATCTGCATGAGCCTGACCAGATTCTGCATTATTCGATGGTCCTCCGATAGGATTGGTGGGACCTTCAATCTTAGCTGTACGAGCCTCAATATCGATGCCGAACTGCTCTAAAAAAGAAAACTTGTTTCTTCCCTTTCCGTATTATCTTCGTCCAACGATCAACAGCTGCATCATCGGCGTCATCGGCCCAACAACTTTCCTTGTCCATCCCTATGGTTTCCAGAAGTTCCTTCTCAGCTGCTGTTGCTACCAAGATACTCTCAATATCCTGTGGCAAAAACACATAAAACAATAATTACCTTAGTTTCACCAAGTTTTCATAAGTCTCATAAGTCCCTTCTCCTTAATTCGACTACACATAAAACATCAATTACCTTTGTATTATTACCAAGTTTATCGTTCACAGCATTCAGACTGAATTCCTTGGTTCCACTTTTGCGTTTGTACTGCATCTTGCACATCCGCGCGCAACCACTGCATGCTACACTCACATTTTCTAGGAAATGGTTCCTCAAGCTTGGAATTGCCTCAAAGGCCAACAACTACACACAACAAACAACAACATTAACAAATTAATGTATTTACTATCCTAAGTACATGAAGAGCTTGAGAATACCTCCAAAGGAACAGGAAAGCTTGTAAATACCCAACTCGTCGGAACTTCTCCAAGAAGCTAAAGACATCCTTCAAGTTATGTTCGAATGCATATCGCCCCCAAGGGAACGTTACACACGCATCTAGGTCATCAACAACAGTCATGAAGAAATTGTCCACAGGTGATGCTCCCTCACCACTCTTTCGGCCTCCGACGAGGATGCTGGCTAAGAAGTACAGAGCAGCCATCTTCTTACGATCCTCAGATGGCTTTGATTTCATTGCCAACATCTGCATCTCCAGGTCAGCGTATGTTACCCTTTTCCCTTCAAAATACTTGTTTATGAATGTTTGTTGTACCACCCAACCTCTCATGGTTGGGGAGATACTCATGGCAGTATAGTCCAAAAATGAGTCCAAATTCTCTGAGAGAGTATCGGATTGGGACGCCATTAACGACAAACCATAACTCATACTTCTTCGCAACACAGGCTGATCGCAAAACAAGAACCCACATTCCCATCCATTTTTTCTTTGGTTTTTAATATGGAATAAATGTTGGAACTGTGGGTGCTCTATGAAC
>NW_013617918.1:0-730 GCF_000695525.1 Brassica oleracea var. oleracea
TTAATAAATTCGTAAAAACCGGTCGCCCGTTTCTTACGCAAAAAATCGTTCGTATAATAAGATCATGTCATACGAAGTAACTTTTGAAAGTAAACGTAACAGGTTTTACGAAAAAATACTTTCCTTATAGCAAAAAACCAAGCTGTATGATCCGACATTGGACGACCAATATAAACTTTACTTCCTTTCACCACGATCTGAAAGGTCTCATTCTTTAGCCCCGCGACTCACTGGCATCCGCTCTCATTCCGCTTGGTCACGTCCGAGCAGGAAATCACCCCGCAACTGACTCCGCACGGGCTCTGTATCGAGCTTCTTAGGCTTTATCTCCCTCGGAAACAAAGGAAGCAACTTCCATACGAATAAAGGAAACATTATACGAAACTTTCATCGTATAAATTAACCCTAAAGTCAAAAAACATTTTCTACCACCATGGGCATACTCGGCCTATCAATCTTGATAAACACCATTCGTCACTCGCCCAATTACGCCTTTAAGGACGATTCTAACCGACTTGACCTTATTGACAGCACGAAAGTGTCATGGTCTAATCCTTTGGCAACAACGTCCTTGGCTATAAAGCTGAGCACAATCTTCATGCAAAGCCAAAACAATTGAGCGACCACCGCTCCAATAACATGATGGCTAAACGGTAATCCGGAATTTGTCTTGAAACGCCAAGTAACGATTACACAAACAATTATCGTACCACCCAAAAACGGGAATCAT
>NW_013617918.1:1710-2229 GCF_000695525.1 Brassica oleracea var. oleracea
CGCAGCCCCAATCTTATCGCGTTCTACTTTTAGAAGAGCGAGAAGACCACTTACCACGGACCTTTTCGACCATTAATTCCTCCTAACTCACCTAACTTGCCAAACCACTTGCTAAAACCTCACGCTAGAAGCTCATGGTTCTAACGAGCTAGGGGGCCGTACACGGCTCGGTCGCTACGTAGCGACCGAGCTCTCACCAAAGCTCAGTCGCTACGTAGCGACGAGCTCTCACTGAAGCTTGGTCGCTACGTAGCGACCGAGCACGTACACGGCTCGGTCGCTACGTAGCGACCGAGCTCTCACCAAAGCTCAGTCGCTACGTAGCGACGAGCTCTCACTGAAGCTTGGTCGCTACGTAGCGACCGAGCACGTACACGGCTCGGTCGCTACCTAGCAACCGAGCTCCCACCAAAGCTCGGTCGCTACGTAGCGACCGAGCACACCGAAGCTCGGTCGCTACGTACACGTACACAGCTCGGTCACTACGTAGCGACCGAGCACGTACACGGCTCGGTCGCT
>NW_013617918.1:2322-6352 GCF_000695525.1 Brassica oleracea var. oleracea
GGTCGCTACGTAGCGACCGAGCACGTACACGGCTCAGTCGCTATGTAGCGTCCGAGCTCTCCCCGAAGCTGGGTCGCTGCGTAGCGACCCAGCACGTACACGGCTCGGTCGCTATGTAGCGACCGAGCTCTCACCGAAGCTTGGTCGCTACGTAGCGTCCGAGCTCTCACCAAAGCTCGGTCGCTACGTAGGGACAGAGCTGTCACCAAAGCTTAGCGACCGAGCACGTACACGGCTCGGTTGCTATGTAGCGACCGAGCTCTCCCCGAAGCTGGGTCGCTACGTAGCGACTGAGCACGTACGCGGCTCGGTCGCTACGTAGCGACCGAGCTCTCACTAAAGCTCGGTCGCTACGTAACGACTAAGCACGTACACAGCTCGGTCGCTACGTAGCGACCGAGCTCTCCCCGAAGCTCGGTTGCTACGTAGCGACCGAGTACGCACACGACTCAGTTGCTACGTAGCGACCGTGATTTCTTAAAAATCGATACGACACGAATCCATGCATTCTCGTCTACTCTTTAATGCTATCTCTCGAAGATCGTAGCCAACCCATTTCTTGTTTCTCGTCATTTGAAGTCATCAATCGAACTTTACGATAAAAACCGCGGAAATTCATTTTTATCGAAAGAAGCCGTAATACACGTTTCGAGTCAAACAACGGCCCAAAGAGACCTAAGACGTGACTCGAAACCCACTTACGATTTCTTAACCAAAAGCCCATAGGACGGTTTATGCTTGGTTCGCAAGGAAAGATAAATGTCAAGTTTCCGCGGATAAATACGAAGTATTCGAAGATAATTAGAAAGATCGGGAAAAAGGGAATATCTCCATTTTTAAGTTATGACGGCTTATGGACAGAAGAGGAAAAAGCGTAAACTGACCTAGGAGAGAGTATATAAGGAGTCCTAGGCGAGAGGCGCCAAGACAAATTTTTAGACTCAGAACTCTCGGCACTGAGAAACTCTGAGGCATTATTCTCGACATGCTCTGTTTCCATGACTGGCACCCGATTACCAGTCGAACGGGCACAAGCAGTTCGATCTCTTGGTTCACTCTCGAACTACGTTCGGCTTGATCCTCGAAAGGGGTACGTAGGCAGCCTTTCATAAGGTTCAGTCCGAAATCAATCAAAAACCTTTTCTGTATTTTCTTCGTCTTTTGTTATCGAGCTGCGAGTCAACTAGGTTTGAGCTTTTAGGACGCTAGAACTAGGTAACTTGCTGACAGCCTTTGCGGCCAAAGCTTTTTTGATCTCTTGTAATGATCGCAACGCTCTCACGCGGACTCGAAATAAGATCTACTGTTTTCTCTAAACTCGTTTGTTATCTTTTCATGATTTCCGCATATATTTGGTCACTTGCCGTTGGCTCTTGCAGAGATCCGGGACCTCTGGGAAATTAGAGTTTTCCTAGTTTCCTAATTTAAACATAAATCGACAGTGCGAATTTCGGTTCCCACAGTTTGGCGCTAGAAGGAGGGGGGTGTCCTGACAGGCTCCGGTGGTTGTTCTGAAGGTTTAGGTTTGGGCCTGAGTGCGTTAAGTCATGCTACATCTATCTTCGGCATCTGCACTCGGTAGGTAATAGGTGCGTCGATCGAAAGGCGGTGATGGTTGTCGATCGATATTAGCTTCTTGAGTGTCGATCGACGTTGCTGTTGGCATGTCGATCGATTCAGACATTGTCAGGGTTGGGCGGATGTGGGTGTTTTGCTGCGAACTCCTCGTGAGTTAGAATCTTCACAGCATTGCAAGACGCGGTTGACTCCGTAGGCGTTGTCGATCGATGCTCTGGTACTCCTGTCGAGCGATTTGAGTTGGTGTATGTCGATCGATGCTCGGTGTCTGGTGTCGATCGACACCAATGTGACCCGCCGAAACTCATCAAACTTTCTACCTCGAAATCGCCTTCTTTCAGCTTCTCTTCTTTCACCACTTGCCAAAAGTCATCCTCAATAATGGCATTCACGTGGTGCTTCATCACATCATCTCCTACTCCTCTTTTTGAGGCTTCCTGCCTCCTAATAGCATCTCCTGTCTGCACAACCTGTATCTCCATCTTCTTCACATGAGAGCTCAAAGTCTCAAACTTTGTGTTCAGATTGGTGTAGACAGGATCTATCTTCCCATTGAAGTCCACAATCATTCGCTGTTGTGCCTCAAGAACCCTATCGAGCATCGCTTCAATCTTGCTCTCTTGAGTAGGCGGCGGTGGCTTCTGGTAGTAGGAACTTCCAAAATTCATGTTGTTGCTGTAGCTGTTGTTGTAGGATTTCTGGTAATGCGAATTTTGGTGAAGTTACTCCTATTTCCATAGGAGTTTTTGTTTCCACCCTGGTTTTCTTGGAATCCAGCTCCACCAATGTTGTTTACTTCTTCTTCCTCTGCTCTACCCTCTATAGCTTCTGCATCTTCAACAAAGCTGACCTGCTTCTTGAGAAACTTATGAACACTGTCCTGTTTTGCCTTCACCTCATCCATCTGATCATTCCCAAGGATGGTGGCAAATCTCTTCCTCTCAAAATCAGTGTTCTTAGGGCTGTTGCTGGATGCTAGGTTTTCAATCACCTTGACTGCCTCCTCTGGATTCATGGTGTTGAAGTTCCCATTGCTGGAAGCATCAAGAGGCATCTAGTACTGCACCGCGATGCCTCTGTAGGAAGTACTGAGTAATTGTACTTCATTGAATCCGTGGTGTGGACAATCTCTCTGATAAGACCTGAATCTGATAAAGGAGCTTCTGAATGATTCCGCAGGCTCCTGAGTGAATGTAGCAATCTTGCTCCTCAAGTCCTCAGCACGCACCTCATCAAAGAAATTGCATAAGAATGCATTCTTGATGTCGCTCCAGGATTTAAGAGATCCTGGTTGTAACTGCTTGAGCCAATGCAGAGCCTCTCCAGCAAGTGAATATCTGAAAAGCTTGCATAATAGGTAGTCCTTAGAGACTCCCTCGACTCTAATAGCAGAAATCAGATCCTCGAACCTCTCCAGATGGTCCATAGGATGCTCGTGGGATAGTCCATGGTAGGGTAACTGTCCCACAAGTGTGTAATACTGCGCTTTCATTTCAAAATCCCTCTCAATGGTGGGAGGAAGGATGGCTGATCTGTTGGTGAGGTAGCGATCTGGACGGTTGTAGTCAGTCAACGTCCTGGGTTGCACAGCCCCATCTACAGGTAAGGTAGTACCTGTAGTAGTAGCATCAGGCTCAGGGATTGCAGCCCCCTGAGCATCTATTCTCTGACCTGCTGCATTACGCAGATGACCCTCCTGGTCATGCAGGTCTCCATTGTTTTCCCGAACAAGTATCAAAGGCGCAACCATGTCTCGCGGTTCAGTATCGATCGATGTCCGAGATGGAATGTCGATCGATTTCGGGTGAAGGATATCAGTCGACGGAGGTTTGTGTTGTTTGATCGACAGGGGTGAGCGAGAATCGGTCGACGGGACTGGTGTCTGGATCGACGGTGGTTGAGCGGAATTGAGCGACACAGAAGTGTTGTTGTCGGTCGATAGGGAGCGCGCTTCCTTACGGATCGTGCGTTCCAAACTTGCAGGATCTGGTGAGAATATCAATTGGGATTCCTTTTTGCTTCTGGTACTGCTGGGCATGTACCTGAAAATCCATGAAAAAAAAATTTCTGTCAGAATACTTAACAAAAATTAGAAAATAGGCGATCAAAGCTCCTCGGCAACGGCGCCGAATTTGATACCACTCAAATTACCCTAAGGAGTGATTTATACTCTCTCAAATAAGAGGTCGAGTTGTAGTACTCAGGGAACAAATTCACAGGGAGCTAGGGTACCTAAGGATTCTAATATGATTTGTTAAACAAAGATGTTTTAAAAGTTTTAAAAGTAAATTGCAGTTTTATATTGAACAAGTGTTTGTTCAATAGCAGATTTTTGGGGTTTTGGTGCTTAAAAAGGAAATAGCTACACTTCGGGTTTTTATTTAGGAAAGTTGGAATTATAACCCTATAGATGCCTAATGAGTTGCATGCATGATAATGTAAAGCTCAACTA
>NW_013617918.1:6421-12850 GCF_000695525.1 Brassica oleracea var. oleracea
TAATCCCTCCTAACCTATTTAAACCCTAAAATCTAACAAGAGAACTACTTAGACATGGCTAAGAAATTCATAGCAGCAGTTAAGTATAAAAACTTCATAGAATAATAATATAGATATCAATAGAGTTCCAATCACAAATTATAACTTTGGATCTTCTCTCCTATCTATCAATAAGACAATGAAACACAAAGAAAGCACACTTTGCCTCTAACATGGCGGCAAAGCTTATATAATTAGGGTAAAAACTCGTCAGGGGCAATCTTGTAAAATAGTGAAATCTTGGGCTTCAAGTTGGCTGTGACCAAACGGGCTTCCTGCGCGCTTCGCTGTCGATTGACACCATGTCTTGTGTATCGATCGATTCTAGTTCTCCAATATCGACCGATAGTCGATCTCGATGGTCATCTCGGGTGGTTGCTCTAAATATCTCCAAAATGCTCCAAAATCATCACTTATCTCCAAAACATTCATGATCTTATAAATATAATAAATAGACTCTCTAATAATATAATTATTTGTAAAAACACCTATAAACTATGGATGAAAATGGGTCAAATCCATAGTCTATCAATCAGAAGCAGCATCGATCGACACCAACCGGATACCATCGAACGACATCAACAAGCCGACATCAATAGACGCTACCACTACTCCATCGATATCGACACTGGGCGCGTATCAGAGCATAAGGAGTTCGATGTGTGTGGAAATCTTTTTGATGGAGAAACCACCACTCGATCAGACAAGTCTGGGGGAAGAAGAGAAGGAATAGGAAGAAGAGGAAAAGGATCAAGGGCGATCCTCAGTTATCGTTGATTCCTCACTTCTCAGACGGTGTCAGGAGATCCAGAGTGCGCAGCAGATGCTTCTCACAGCCATTTGCAAAGCTTCGAGTATTCCTTATTGCTGAGATGATAGACAAAGGAGAAGAGTCTATGGAGGAAGCTTTCACACAAGAATGATAAAACTTCAGAGAGCAGCAGACACTGAGACTTGTTTTGGAGCATGTTCTCATTCTCATCCGGAATAAATCAGATCTCCAAAGTCAAGCTAAATGACTGTAACAAAGCGCTGAGTGGAAGGCAACCCACTATTAGGTAATTTCATCTAATTTAGTTTAGATTATTACTGATTTTCGTTTGATATTTATTGCAGGTCAAAAAAAAAAAGATCCGAATAGACGATTCCTCAGCACATCGACCGATGAGACCAGCTCGAAATCGATCGACATCACTTCAGCAAAAACGATCGATTGTCACTTCATTGTGTCGATCGACACTGACATCAGCGAGCAGGTTATCGTTCTTACTTGTTAAATTATGTACTTATGATTATTTCTTACCATAACTCCGACTAGATATACACTGGGGACAGTGTAATTTAAGTCTGAGGGGATGTTTATTGATATTAGTGTGTTCATGAGTCTTATCAAAATATTTTAAGAAGAGTTTTATTGAGTCAAAAAGGGGATAATGACCTTATTAGATTTTTGCTTGTTATCTAACCACTCTTTAGCATCATTCTAGACTTACTGATTGCAGATAGTACTAAAGATACTAAAGTGGATCAACCTGTCAACTATTCACACTTGCTGAGATTGTTTGAAGGAACCAAAACTGACCCCCAACACTAAACTTGACACAACTGCTTGTCTTGGGGCTTGGTGATAAACCATGGATTTGACCCACTTTTTTTTTTTTTGAAAGAATTTTAAATTTATTCAAACAAAAAAACCTTTTTACAGAATGTACTGCATCTCTACTACAAAAGATATGAAAGAACAGAAAAAGCTACTTCTACTCCTTTAGCTTCTCCCTAACCAAATAATCATTGTCTTCTCATGTTTCCTACCCGGTTTCCTTCTTAGCGATGTGATTCGGTTTCGCACCATCTTATCCAATCTCACACTTAAACAAGCAGCAGGCTGACAAGACTCTCGCACCCTCCTCACATTTCGTTCATGCCAAATAGCATAAACTACCACTTGGACACAATATCTCATCAGATACATCAACCCTTTCTCTTGCGAACCAGTCACCACAGCTTGAATCACTCTATTCCATTGATAAAGACTTTCCATCCCCCCAGATTCTTAACCGTTCCCTTCCAAACTTCCTTAGAGTAGGAACACTCAAAGTAGAGATGATCTCTTGATTCTACTTCTGATTTACACAACCAGCATACGGTATCTGCCTGTGGATTCTACCGTAATATTATATCCCCTGTCGCTAGTCTGTTATGAGCAGCTAACCACGTGAGAAAAGAGAACTTTGGAGTAGCCCCTCCAAACCAAACTCCCTTGTACCAAGAAACTCAAGGAGATTTGCTCCTTGTAAGGCTCCAAATATGTGAAGTGAGAAAATTTCCTTTAAACTCCCCATTCTCCCTCTGCCACAGACTGATATCATCAAATTGATTTAGCCCTCGACTCTTCAAGTTACTAATCTCATGGCCTATCATCCGAAGAATGCGAACTCTGTGGTCTCTAGTTCTGTATATCTGAATTGCCATCTCCACATTGGCATTTTTTGGTATGCCAAGATCCATAGTTCCTCTCTCCCCCGCTAAATCAATTAACTGACCCAGAGAAGACCATTGTTCATACCAAAAAGATGTATTGGCTCCACTGTTTATCTCCTTCCTAGTCAGCTGCATAGCTAGAGGTCTCAGCTTCAATAACTTTCTCCACATCCAAGAACCCAAACTACTCGCCTCATTCACAATCCAAAAAGATCATTTCCTAATGAGATACTTCCAAATCCACTTAACCCACAAAGAGGATCTCGCAGACAGAATTCGCGAAATTAATTTCAAACAAGTAACTCTGTTTGCCTCCGTAAGATTTTTTAATCCAAGACCTCCCTCCTCTTTCGGCTTACACACATCAACCCAGGCTACTTTAGCTTTCTGTGTAGCTAGAACTGGCCCCGACCAGAGAAAAGCCGCACATATACTATTTATTTCTTGAATGCATTGATTTGGTAATCTGTGAGCTGTCATCCAGAAATTTGTGATACTGAAAAATACAGAATCAATCAACTGAAGACGACCAGCAAAGGAAAGATGCCTCGCTGTCCAGGAAGAGATTCGAGTTCGAAGTCTAGCAATGAGTGGACTGTAGTCTTGCACATTCATTCGTTTAGTCAAGAGAGGAAGTCCAAGGTATCTAACCCGGAGAGTACCTTTATGAAAAGGGAACTGATCCAAAATTGCTTCACTATCCTCCGATTTAACTCCAGCCAGAAAGAGAGTGGATTTTTCCAAACTTATGTTAAGCCCTGACATTATTTCAAACTCTTGAAACACCTTTGGAATGCCTTCAATAGAACTTTTCCGTCCATCTGAAAACACCAGAACGTCATCAACAAAACAAATATGAGTCAAACTCAAGTCTTTGCAATACGGATGATAACCAATTTGTTTTCTTACTGCAGCTCTGTCAAGGAGTTTAGATAGAACTTGCATACTGATGACGAACAAATAAGGAGACAAAGAACATGCTTGTCGCAACCCTCTCTTGCTGTTGAAGTATCCTGCAAGCTCACTATTAACCTGGATCGAGAAAGACGCCATCTCAATACATCTCTTTATCCACAGAATAAACTTCTCCGGAAAGTTTAAAGCAGCAAGCACTGATAGCAAGAACGACCACTGAACAGAGTCAAACGCTTTCGAGATATCTATCTTGACTGCACATCTCTCAGAAACTGACTCCTTATGATAGCTTTTAACTAGTTCAGAAGCTAACAGGACATTCTCCATGAGTAGTCGATCTTTAGCAAACGCGGACTGGCTCAGAGATATAAACAGAGGAAGGATATTCTTCATACGATTTGCAAGAAGTTTGGAAATAATCTTGTATATCACGTTACAGCATGATATGGGACGGTAATCCTTCATGTGACTAGCCTCATTCTTCTTTGGGATTAAAGCCAAGATAGTTGAATTAACTCCTTTTGGCAAGAACCCTTTATCAAAGAAAGACTTCACCGCAGTAACCAAATCTCCTCTTGTTATAGCCCATGTAGCTTTGAAGAACTCACTTGTGAAACCATCCGGACCTGGTGATTTATCCTTAGCCATAGAGAATAAAACCTTCTTTATCTCTTCTGTAGTGACTTCCCTCATCAACATACTTCTATCATTCTCTGAGCATTCATAGTTTAGCAAATCCTTCATCTCCTCTTCATTTACTCCCTTATACTCAGAAGGAATATGAGTTAGAAACTTGTGAAAATGCTCCACTGCTTCATACTTTATTTCTTCTTGAGTATCAGCCACAGATCCATCCGGTCTCTTAATTTCTCGTATTGCATTTCTGATCTCTCGAACTTTCACTGCTCGATGAAAACTCTTATTGTTACCATCACCAAGCTCCAGCCAGTGAATTTTTGCCCGTTGACTAATAACCTTCTCTTCCAAAGCAGAAAGAAAAACCCATCTTCCATAAGCCATAGACTCTGCTTCAATGTTAATCAGACTGGGGTTCTCCAAAGTTTTTGTTTGCACCAAACAAAGATTATTATACGCATCTTTCGTCTTCTTTATTATTTCCCCTACTTTCTCCTTACTTAATTGCTTCAAAACTGGTTTAAGCGCCTTAAGTTTCTTCGTCAAACGGAACAAAGCTGATGTAGAATTGAACAGCACTTCTGTTTCTGACCAGAATCCTTCAACCACGGTAAGAAAATCAGGCATCTATACCAAGGAATTTACAAACTTAAAAGGCTTTCGCGGCTTCATTATCCCAGACTTAATAATCACCCTGCATCTCTGGTGATCAGAACATCCTCCAGCTTCGAATACACAATATGATTGAGGAGAACTTCGAACCCAAACCTCATTTATCAATGTACGATCCAACTTCTTACAGATGATGCCATTATCCCTTTTATTACTCCAAGTGAAACGGGGACCCTGGTACGACATATCTAGAAGAGAACAGTACTGAACAGCGTCCTGAAAATCTCTCATGCCAGAAGTATCCTGAGAAGCGTCTACAACCGAATGCTCAATACCACTCAGAATCTCATTAAAATCTCCTTGTACTATCCACGGTGACTTCCTTAACATAGGTGAATCATAATGAGCTTTAAGATCTTTCCAAAGCTCTTTCCTTTCTTCCAACAGATTGTAACCATACACAAAAGAGCAAAATATCTCATCCTACATACCCTCCAACAACACCGAACATGTAATAAGTTGAGCACTCTGAAAGCAAGGAGTAACCCTCACCTTTGGACTCCAAATAACCCAAAGTCTCCCCAACCGATGATGCTCATAGTTTGGAATATAAGACCAATCCGGAAAACCCTCTCCACTATCTTCTTCCCTTTACCTTCCTTCACTCTTGTCTCTATTAAACAACCAAACTGAAATCCCTGCTTCCTCACCCACTCCTGAACTATCATGTGCTTAGAAAATTTATTAAAGCCTCAGATATTCCAGTAGAAACCAAACATATTATTGGCGACGAGGTTTCTTTTTGTTCAGATTACTCGGATCTGCATCCAGAGCTTTCTGACCCGCATTATCTTTCAGATATCTGTGATTAATCTTTGACTCCCGAGGCAGCAATTTCCGAGGAACAACTTCTTTTTCCTGCGATGCCTCTAGAAAATCTTCCTCCTCCTGATCATTCTCCTGACCAGTAGATATCTCTTCATGTTCTTCCACCGGCATTAAGACAGAGGACCTCGACTTGGTGAGAAGAGATACTTGCCCAAACTCCAATCTATTTTTCCTTAGATTTAAAGAACGATTAGATTTCCCCGGGGAAACATCTAGCCATTCTGTTTCCTTTACTGCTTTACCTTCCTCCTGATTAATCACACCCCGAGGACTTATTTTTTCCCCAACCTTAAGAACTTCCTCTTCAGTAGCCTCAGAGGAAACTAACACTTGGTCTTGCGATACATTGTTAGGTTGAAGTATCCCTTCCTTCTCAACTATCTCCTTCTCTTTCTCATCTACCACACTTTTCTTTACTTCACCCTCCTCCAAATTTTCTTGATCCTCTTGCATCTTTTCCTTCTTCATTGGACACACTTTAGTAGAATGTCCCCATTTATCACACTCCAAAAACTTTGTAGGCAGCCACGGATAGATATATTCAATCATCACATCCTCCCCTTGTATATTGAAATTCATCTTCTTTGGCAAATCCATTGTTAGATCAACCTTTACAAATATTTTTGCCACCTCTATGCTTAAACATTGAGCTGTCTCTGGATGCAATCTTCCCGAACTTCCTATTGGACTGGTTAGAAAACTCAACCCTTCCCACGAGAACATCTTTATCGGAACGTTTTTGACGTGAACCCACATTGGAATAGATTTCACTGGTGCTTTCTCTTTCTCGATAACCGGAGACCACTTAGTCAGTATCACCGGAACCCCCGCCAGATTCCACATTCCTCTTCGCAGAAT
>NW_013617919.1:0-143 GCF_000695525.1 Brassica oleracea var. oleracea
AACAAAGACTCCAAACCTCTTTGAACATCATTATATGTTAGTGCAAGATGAAAATATGCATAAAAACAATATTATCATATTTTTCGAAATTTTCTTAAAATCTATGTGTTAACCCATACGAAAATATTGAGTTTTTGGTAAAT
>NW_013617919.1:217-470 GCF_000695525.1 Brassica oleracea var. oleracea
TGTATGTTAAACTCTCTTTCATGGTATATGAGAATCGTTATAATTTCTTTATCGATTAATTTAGTAAAACTTCATAATACTGTCGAAATCGGTGGAATAATTAACTATAAAATCACTATTTTCATGAAAAATGGAGACAACAAATACTCCAAACCTCTTTGAACATCATTATATGTTAGTGCAGGATGCAAATATGCATAAAAACAATATTATCATATTTTTCGAAATTTTCTCAAAATCTATGTGTTAACCC
>NW_013617919.1:662-1025 GCF_000695525.1 Brassica oleracea var. oleracea
GAGACAACAAAGGCTCCAAACCTCTTTGAACATCATTATATGTTAGTGCATGATGCAACTACGCATTCAAACAATACTATCATATTTTTCGAAATTTTCTCAAAATCTATGTGTTAACCTACGAAAATATTGAGTTTTTGATAAATGCTTTATATATTGAAACCTATAATATTTAGTGTTGTTTTAAAATTTCTAACCACACCCTACATTTATATTAATGTATGTTAAACTTTCTTTCATAGTATATGAGAATCGTTATAACTTTTCTATCAATTAATTTAGTAAAACTTCATAATACTCTCGAAATCGGTGGAATAATTAACTATAAATTCGCTATTTTCTTGAAAAACGGAGACAACAAAG
>NW_013617919.1:5276-7836 GCF_000695525.1 Brassica oleracea var. oleracea
AATTTCCTCAAAATCTATGTGTTAACCCCTACGAAAATATTGAGTTTTTGATAAATGCTTTATATATTGAAATAGTGTTGTTTTAAAATTTCTAACCACATCCTACATTTGATTTAATGTATTTTAACCTCTCTTTCATGGTATATGAGAATCGTTATAATTTCTTTATCGATTAATTTAGTAAAACTTCATAATACTCTCAAAATCGGTGGAGTAACCACAATAAATCACTATTTTCTTGAAAAACAGAGACAACAAAGGCTCCAAACCTCTTTGAACATCATTATATGTTAGTGCAGGATGCAAATATGCATAAAAACTAAATTATTTTATTTTTCGATTTTTTTTCAAAATCTATGTGTTTGATAAATGCTTTATATATTGAAACCTATAATATTTAGTGTTGTTTTAAAATTTTTAACCACATCCTACATTTGTATTAATGTATATTAAACTCTCTTTCATGGTATATGAGAATCGTTATAATTTCTTTATCGATTAATTTAGTAAAACTTCATAATACTCTCAAAATCGGTGGAGTAACCACAATAAATCACTATTTTCTTGAAAAACAGAGACAACAAAGGCTCCAAACCTCTTTGAACATCGTTATATGTTAGTGCAGGATGCAACTATGCATTCAAACAATATTTTCATATTTTTGGAATTTCCTCAAAATCTATGTGTTAACCCCTACGAAAATATTGAGTTTTTGATAAATGCTTTATATATTGAAACCTATAATGTTTAGTGTTGTTTTAAAATTTCTAACCACATCCTACATTTGTATTAATGTATATTAAACTCTCTTTCATGGTATATTAGAATCGTTATAACTTTTTTATCAATTAATTTAGTAAAACTTCATAATACTCCCAAAATCGGTGGAGTAACCACTATAAATCACTATTTTCTTGAAAAGCGGAGACAACAAAGGCTCCAAAACTCTCTGAACATCATTATATGTTAGTGCAGGATGCAACTATGCATTCAAACAATATTGTCATATTTTCCAAATTTCCTCAAAATCTATGTGTTAACCCCTACGAAAATATTGAGTTTTTGGTAAATGATTTATATATTGAAACCTATAATGTTTAGCGTTGTTTTAAAATTTCTAACCACATTCTACATTTGTAATAATCTATGTTAAACTCACTTTCATGGTATATGAGAATCGTTATAATTTCTTTATCGATTAATTTAGTAAAACTTCATAATACTCTCGAAATCGGTGGAATAATTAACTATAAAATTGCTATTTTCTTGAAAAACGGAGACAACAAAGACTCGAATCCTCTTTGAACATCATTATATGTTAGTGCAGGATGCAAATATGCATAAAAAAAAAATATCATATTTTTCGAATTTTTTTCAAAATCTATGTGTTGAAACCTTTAATATTGAATTTTTGATAAATGCTTTATATATTGAAACCTTTAATATTTAGTGTTGTTTTAAAATTTCTAACCACATTCTACATTTGTATTATTGTTTTAAAATTTCTAACCACATCCTACATTTGTATTAATGTATGTTAAACTCTCTTTCATAATATATGAGAATCTTTATAATTTTTTTATCAATTAATTTAGTAAAACTTCATACTACTCCCAAAATCGGTGGAGTAACCACTATAAATCACTATTTTCTTGAAAAAGAAAAACGGGGACAACAAAGGCTCCAAACCTCTTTGAACATCATTATATGTTAGTGCAGGATGAAACTATGCATTCAAACAATATTGTCATATTTTCAAAATTTCCTCAAAATCTATGTGTTAACCCCTACGAAAATATTGAGTTTTTGGTAATGATTTATATATTGAAACCTATAATGTTTAGTGTTGTTTTAAAATTTCTAACCCCATTCTAAATTTGTATTAATCTATGTTAAACTCTCTTTCATTGTATATGAGAATCGTTATAATTTCCTTATTGATTAATTTAGTAAAACTTCATAATACTCACGAAATCAGTGGAATAATTAACTATAAAATCGCTATTTCCTTGAAAAACGGTGACAACAAAAACTCCAAACCTCTTTGAACATCATTATATGTTAGTGCAGGATGAAAATATGCATAAAAACAAAATTATCATATTTTTCGAAATTTTTTCAAAATCTATGTGTTAACTCCCCTACGAAAATATTGAGTTTTTGATAAATGCATTATATATTGAAACCTATATTATTTAGTGTTGTTTTAAAATTTCTAACCACATTCTACATTTGCATTAATGTATGTTAAACTCTCTTTCATAATATATGAGAATCTTTATAATTTTTTTATCAATTAATTTAGTAAAACTTCATAATACTCCCAAAATCGGTGGAGTAACCACAATAAATCACTATTTTCTTGAAAAACGGGGACAACAAAGGCTCCAAACCTCTTTGAACATCATTATATGTTAGTGCATTATGCAACTATGCATTCAACCAATATTGTCATATTTTTCGAAATTTTCTCAAAATCTATGTGTTAACCCCTTACGAAAATATTGAGTTTTTGGTAAATGCTTTATATATTGAAACCTATAATTTTTAGTGTTGTTTT
>NW_013617919.1:11022-12832 GCF_000695525.1 Brassica oleracea var. oleracea
ATATATGCTTTATATATTGAAACCTATAATTTTAGTGTTGTTTTAAAATTTCTAACCACATCCTACATTTGTATTAATGTATGTTAAACTCTCTTTCATGGTATATGAGAATCGTTATAACTTTTTTATCAATTAATTTAGTAAAACTTCATAATATTCCCAAAATCGGTGGTGTAACCACTATAAATCACTATTTTCTTGAAAAATGGAGACAACAAAGGCTCCAAACCTCTTTGAACATCATTATATGTTAGTGCAAGATGCAACTATGCATTCAAACAATATTGTCATATTTGTCGAAATTTTTTCAAAATCTATGTGTTAACCCTTACGAAAATATTGAGTTTTTGGTAAATGCTTTATATATTGAAACAATAAATGTTTAGTGTTGTTTTTAAATTTCTAACCACATTCTACATTTGTATTAATTATGTTAAACTCTCTTTCATGGTATATGAGAATCGTTGTAATTTCTTTATTGATTAATTTAGTAAAACTTCATAATACTCTCGAAATCGCTGGAATAATGAACTATAAAATCGCTATTTCCTTGAAAAACGGTGACAACAAAGACTCCAAACCTCTTTGAACATCATTATATGTTAGTGCAGGATGCAAATATGCATAAAAACAATATTATCATATTTTTCAAAATTTTCTCAAAATCTATGTGTTACCCCTACGAAAATATTGAGTTTTTCCTAAATGCTTTATATATTGAAACCTATAATATTTAGTGTTGTTTTAAAATTTTCAACCACATCCTACATTTGTATTAATGTATGTTAAACTCTATTTCATGGTATACGAGAATCGTTATAACTTTTTTATCAATTAATTTAGTAAAACTTCAGAATACTCCCAAAATCGGTGGAGTAACCACTATAAATCACTATTTTCTTGAAAAACGGAGGCAACAAAGGCTCCAAAACTCTTTGAACATCATTATATGTTAGTGCAGGATGCAATTATGCATGAAAACAATATTTTCATATTTTCTAATTTTTCTCAAAATTTATGTGTTAACCCCTACGAAAATATTTAATTTTTGGTAATGCTTTATATATTGAAACCTATAATGTTTAGTGTTGTTTTAAAATTTCTAACCACATTCTACATTTGTATTAATGTATGATAAACTCTCTTTCACGGTATATGAGAATCGTTATAATTCCTTTATCGAAATTTAGTAAAACTTCATAATACTATCGAAATCGGTGGAATAATTAACTTTAAAATCGATATTTTCTTGAAAAACGGAGACAACAAAGACTCCAAACCTCTTTGAACATCATTATATGTTAGTGCAGGATGCAAATATGCATAAAAACAATATTATCATATTTTTCAAAATTTTCTCAAAATCTATGTGTTACCCCTACGAAAATATTGAGTTTTTCCTAAATGCTTTATATATTGAAACCTATAATATTTAGTGTTGTTTTAAAATTTTCAACCACATCCTACATTTGTATTAATGTATGTTAAACAGGGTATATGAGAATCGTTATAACTTTTTTAACAATTAATTTAGTAATACTTCATAATAATCCCAAAATCGGTGGAGTAACCACTATAAATCGCTATTTTCTTGAAAAACGGAGACAACAAAGGCTCCAAACCTCTTTGAACATCATTATATGTTAGTGCAGGATGCAAATATCTATAAAAACAATATTTTCATAATTTTTGAAATTTTTTCAAAATCTATGTGTTAACCTAACCCCCTGTGCAGAATACAACTATGCATTCAAACAATATTTTCATATTTTTCGAAAATTTATCAAAATCTATGTGTTAACCCCTACGA
>NW_013617920.1:0-1863 GCF_000695525.1 Brassica oleracea var. oleracea
CGACCTGGTGAAGCTGAAATGCGTTCTCTTCAAATGTGACTGGTTTGTCCCCACCGTCAATAGAGGTGTTTGGTATAGCAAGTTTGGAGTTGTTGGTATAAATGCTACACGGAGGTACAACAAATTTGAACCCTACATATTGGCATCTCAAGCAGACCAAGTTTGTTTTATTCCATATCTGAGGATTAGACAATCTGAAATATCTTGGTTAGCCGCTATAAAAGTTACACCTCGGGGTCGAGTCTTAACTGATGAACAACCGCCTTTACAAGAAGATACCGTATATGAAGTAGAAGTACCAGAGCAAGCTACAAATGATATCTTAATTGTTGATCCATACAACCAGGGATATGAAGAACTTCCAGACGATGCAACAGACGAAGCCCACGAAGATGAATTTGAAGAAAACGATGAAGTGGATGATGTTTCTGATGATGAGTGATCGAGTTTCTATTGTATTATTAAACTCTTTGTATTACAAATAATATTTATATAACTTATCCGATCATGTTTGTTCAATTAGGATGATTGAGGTTTGTTGTTTGGGGTTTGGAAGTGTATAACTTATAATGTTTGTGATTTGGGGTTTGGGGTTTCGGTTTTAGGGTTAAAACAAAAATTGAAGCTAATTAGTCACAACTACGACTCTTTTACGACTAGTCTAAAAGATAACGAAGCTAAATAGTCGTTAATTACTACTACTTTACGACTAGAAAAAGGGATATAAGCTAATTAGTCGTTAACTACTACTTAATTAGGACTAATAAAAAAGGGATCGAAGCTAATTAGTCGTTAACTACTACTAATTTACGACAAACTTAAAAGGTATCAAAGCTAATTAGTCGTAAACTATGGGTCAATTACGACTATATGAAAACGAGACGACGCTACTTAGTCGTAAAGCCTTCCGCAGTTTCCTATAAAAGCTCACCACTTTGCTCCCCAAATCAAACATAATCCCAAACCAATTTCCTTATCAAATCAGAAAGATTTGAATAAAAAGGAGGAGAAGAAAGATGTTAGAAAACATGTAGTTGGAGAAGAGGCGAGACTTACGTATGTTTTACGTAGGTCTCGCTTTGTCTCTTTCCACCTGTGTTTCTAGGCATCTTTCTTCTCTCTTTTTTTTTTCAAATTTTCATAGAAAACATTTAGTTGGAGAAGAGGCGAGACTTACGTATGTTTTACGTAGGTCTCGCTTTGTCTCTTTCCACCTGTGTTTCTAGGCATCTTTCTTCTCTCTTTTTTTTTTCAAATTTTCAACGGTAGTCCCTAATTGGTCGTAAAGGTTTCGTCCCTCATTGGTCGTAAATGTACGACTTATTCACGACTACTAGTCTCTCATTGGTCGTAAACGAAGAAAAAAATTAGTCTCTCATTGGTCGTAACAACACTTGGTCCCCCATTAGTCGTAAGCTTACGACTTATTTACGTCTACTAGTCTCTCATTGGTCGTATATTTACAACCAATTTACGACTAACGACAAAACTCTATATATGCACAGACCTCGCGAAGCCATTTAGTTGCTCATTACCCTCTCTCTAACAACGACTTCTCATCTCTCTATAGGTCATTTTTTTTTTAAGGTTTAGGTGGTTAGTTAGTTTAGGTTTGGAATTAGTTTAAGTTTGGAATTAGTTTAGGATGGAATTAGATTATGATGGAGTTAGATTATGATCAAATTAGAATAGGTTTAGATTATTTTTATATAATAAATTTGAATTGTTTATAACCATCTATTTTTAATGTTTGTTTTTTCAGATTGGCGATATTGCTATGGCTAGCGGTAGACAGAGACTTAGGAACCTTACGCCTAAAAACTCTTACGCGAGTAACTTTCTCCCACATCCGGATCCATCAAT
>NW_013617920.1:2436-12823 GCF_000695525.1 Brassica oleracea var. oleracea
CCTAAAGAACATTGTTGGTGATTGGAAGGAGAAGTGGAAGGTCCTGGGGGATGACGCAAAAGAAGATTATATCAGCAATGATATTCGGAAAGGCTTGAAGGCTTATTGGAATTTGCCTAAGTCAGTTCAGAGGTCTCTCACTTGCTCTACGGCTCGGTTGACCCGCGATGATGATGGTAACCTGCCAATACCTCACACTTCCGGACAGATTCCACACGCTGGGAGGGCACTACAAATTGTAAGTCTTCGATCTTTTTTAATTTTTATTAAATATATATTAATTGACTATTTATTGAATGCGTGAGTTTAATTTAATTTTTTTTATACAGGCTGCCTAAGAAGGAGCACCACCATCTCTGGCCCGACTTTACAAGACGACACATCAGCATTCTAATGGCACCTTCTCGCATCCTCGAGCACAACACTGTTGAGGCTCGGATCCAGGAGGTCCAGACTCAGTTGTCGCAACAAAATCCGGAAGGTGCACCGGTCCAACTGTCCACCGTCAAACAAAACAAAATTTTTGAGCTGGTTAAAAATTTGATCTCTTAAATATATATGTTTATTTACATTTTTAATTCTTTAAGTTAGTTTTACATATGTACTAATTAAATATCTATTTATTAATTAAAGTTTGCCCCAAAGAAAAGGGGACGTATTGTCGGGATCGGGTATGTCAAAGATGTCCCGAGGGCGAGAGCTGAACACGCTGCAAGAATGGAAGAAGAATCTTCTCTCCGTAGGGATTTTACTGCGGCCAAAGAAGTCATAGCTGACCACGGGGACAAATTTGCATGTATGGCAAATATGTTCGATATGATGATAGAGACAACCTCAAACGTCAACCCGGCTCTTGCCTCTAGGTGACAATCTCTACGTCCGAGCTTTATCCCCGATCCCACTCCGGAAGAGCAGGCAGATTTAGAGCGACGTGCGGATGAGCATAGTTCCGACCTCTTCGGCGAAATAGACCTTAACACTTAGTTTTTTCGGTTTTAGTTAATTAGTATTATGAATGTTTTATATTATGGATATTATTATGTTTCTGAATGTTAGATATTTTCTTTTAATTTTATCAAAATTTAAAATTAAAATGAAAATAAATTTAAATATTTGATTTTAATTAATATATTAAATTCGTAATTAAATACAAAATTCGAAAATAAATAAATAAAGTGGGTTAATTTACGACCAATGAAAATTTAACGTCGATGTAAAGTGGTCGTTACATTACGACAAATAAACATCGACATAGAAGCAAATTGGTCGTAAGTTTACGACCAATGTCCATCTAATTTATGAGACGTAAATGTGCGTCACATGTATGACTAATGATTTTACGTTTAACTTACGACCAAGTGTCTGAGTCGTACATTTACGTTTGCTTTACGACTAATGCATTTACGTTTAACTTACGACCAATTAATGGAGTCGTACATTTACGTCTGCTTTACGACTAACACCATTAGTCGTAACTTTACGACCAATGTGCCTCGAATAATTATTTACGAACAGCTTCTAACGACAAATCATTTTTCGAAGCTAATTAGTCGTAAAACCTATATTACGACCAAATAGCTACTAATATTGTAGTCGTTAAGGTCATGTTTTCTTGTAGTGTTTTGGTTAATGAAACAAGTTTTGGACCAATAAATGACCAGATTACATCTATTAAATCACAAATTAAAAACCTTGACCCGAATAAATCATAAGCCCATGAACCTAGATCCAATTTCATAACCCTAAATTGAAAGCTGAGAGAAAAAAATTCCCAAATCATAGAAAAAAGAGAAGAGAGGAGAGAAGAGAGATACATAATTGAGGAAGAAGACATAGTTAAATGGCTTTTAGTTGTTATTGCATTTCAGAAATAGACCTTTGAAGATTATTCATTGAAATGCTTATAAGAAAACAAAATCAGTTAACATTTAACTGAATTCGTAAACGCTCCACACATAAACGATCAAATATAGAAATAAAAACTCAACTCATACGAGCAAAAAAGATTCATTCTTCACCTCAAAGAAGTGATGAAGAGCATTCATTTTAATAGCACTTGGCTTCAAGCTCTTAATTCCCTCAGCCGTGGCCAATGCTCTAGCTACAGTTGTTATAACCGGGACCTTGTAGGCTAGAGCCATATGTCTGAGCTGTCTTCTATCCTTCTGATCAAGATCACCGCCTGAGCTTGTGATCAACATCAGATGAATCTGACCATTAGCCAACCACATCAAAAGTATGTGGCCATCATATCAACTTCAACACTATGTCCAATGAAACGTTATTTAAAATGATCAACTACAAACCTATTTACTACCATCATCCCTCAATTTCTTCATTAACCTCCGCCACTGACTTGTTAGATTCCATTTTCCTTTAACCATCCTTACTAAAAACCACAACACCTCAAATAACAACCAATCATTAGAATCTGAAAGAAGAAAGAACAAATTATAATTGTGTGATTGTTGGAACTGGTGAAGCAAATTAAATAATACATTTCTTATCTTTTCAATGTAATATAATAGCAATACATCAGGAATACTCCAATACTTCAAAATGCTGCTCTTGCCGTTCATTTCTTGCAGTGCTTTTTCCTTTAATGACCCTTAACATCCTCAATCCTTGTAAGCTTTTCTTCTTTCTCTTCTTTTTGTACATATATATCAATGTAGAAGGTGAAACTTATGAAACTAATCATTTTGCAGCATAACTTAAATAGTAACTAATGAATCTATAACGGTAGCCGCCGAAAATTCTCCCATCGCCGTGTTCTTTAACGATTTTTCTACATGTTATTTATGGCTGTTTGTTGCAGGAAGAGTTTCATCAAGAGAACAAGGCAATAAGGTATCTGCAGAAATAGGAGTAGTAGCAGTAGTCGCGGGTGTCGAAAGAATAAGGGAATCAATGCTGTCAATCGGAACAACTGGTTGGGCTACTCCTTGTTTGAGGAGTTAGTTTCTTGATTCTTTATCTCCGGTATCTGCTCTAGACCAGAGCCAGTTCATCAGACAGAGTTCAAGTCGCCATGTTCATCTTCCCCCTTTTTGGCTGTGATTGTTATTGGAATCTATAGTATATCGACAGTAGAATAAGGCCACTGATTCCAATGGAGACAATTATGTAAGACCATTGATAAATACGGAGTTAAGTACTTAAATGTATGCTGATAAAAACAGGTAATTTGCTAAAAATAGTCAAATGTTTAGAAAATTTCAGTGTGCTATGAATTTCTTGTACAGAACAGGAAGTCAAACCATGTATCACTTAACACTAATCAGTTTTCATACTTTTTAATTCTAAGAAATCAAAACCCAAAGTACTTTGCACATACACAACACAAACAATAGATAAGTCACCTCTGATCGGAAGAAATGGTTTATATAAAAGAAGATACATAGGGAGGTGAAACGAAATCATAAAAGAAGGATAAGAAACGAAGAAGACAAAGTGTGTGAGCCATATCTTGAAGTGGGCTTGACTAGGCCATTAGAAAATATCATAAACCCACATGAAAGTTTCAGTATTTATTTCGAAAAAATCTCTTATAACGTGGCAATTCATCACTCTCTAATTGGTCTGAATTTCCAAGCTGATGTAGATAGCTTCGATACTGTAGCTCAAGAACTTTTTTTCTATAGCTCAACTAAGATACATACATGAATAGATACGTTATGTAATACTAAAATTTATGTCCAAAAATATGAAACTACGGTTCTAAAAATGTTTTATATGCATCATATATTTGACACAAACATTTTGAACACATATAAATTAACTAGAATCATTTTAAACAAAGTTGATCACTACGCCAACTTCTCGAAAGATGAACAAAACTGGAAAAAACAGTCAAAAATTAAAATTATATAAAAATAGTCCAAAAATTTTTTTAATACATCACATATTTTTAAAAAATTCATGATTCGCCCGCCATTATTTCAAATCAAGACATGTCATTCGTCAACTCTTTCACCATCTCAAGATTTATGGGCAGCCACTGAAATATATTCCTTGAGTTTCAAATAAAATGTAAACGTTTCATTATAAAATAAATATCATGTCATATTTTTAATATAATTTTACTACAGTTTTATTATTTTATTTGTTAATAAAAGGAAGAAATAATTTAGTATTTACACGACATCTAATTTGAAATATAAATTAATAGTAAATAATTAAATTATATATTGGAGATGGCAAAAAGTTTTATTTTGGAATATTTAATATTTAGCAGTCTCATGAATCTAGAACATAGCTCCAAAATTAAATTTTGGAATCTTTTAAAAAAATTTAGAAATACTATTTTTATCAACTTCTCCTTCACTATAATTAGGAGCCTATAAAAATCACATATAGATACATGTATTTAGGGGCGCCCACTTCAAGCAATATTCAGAGCCACACAAATCTAGATTTTTGCTCCTGAGTTTTTTGTAGAAATACTATTTTTATATATGCAGATTTTGAGACTCAAGAAAAAAACAATTAAAATTTAGTGTGGTTTTCTCCTCTCATGAACATTTCCAGAATCTGAGCTCTCTCTTCTAATGGAAGAAGCAGCATACCCAAACAAAGTTATTCAACAGCTCTTCCTCTGTTTTTCATCAAGTTACATTGTTCTCCAAGAAACCAAACTCGAACCAATGGATAAAAACGGCATCGTGCTGATGAAAAGGTACGAATTAGGCCGTCTTCTAGGGAAGGGCACATTCGCGAAAGTGTATCACGCACGTAACCTTAAAACGGGTGAAAGCGTAGCGATCAAGGTAATCGATAAGGAGAAAGTCACAAAAGTCGGATTAATCGATCAAATCAAACGAGAAATCTCGGTGATGCGTCTCGTTCGTCACCCAAACGTCGTGTTCCTCCACGAAGTCATGGCGAGCAAAACAAAGATCTATTTTGTGATGGAGTACGTTAAAGGCGGTGAGCTTTTCAACAAAGTCTCTAAAGGAAAGCTTAAAGAAGACGTTGCTAAAAAATATTTCCAGCAACTGATTGGAGCAATCGATTATTGCCATAGTCGCGGAGTTTACCACCGTGATATCAAGCCAGAGAATTTGCTTCTAGACGAAAATGGCGATTTGAAGATATCTGATTTTGGGCTCAGCGCGTTGAGAGAGTCGAGGAAACAAGATGGCTTGCTTCACACGACATGTGGAACACCTGCTTACGTGGCGCCTGAAGTAATCTGCAAGAAAGGTTATGATGGTGACAAAGCTGATGTTTGGTCTTGTGGAGTTGTGTTGTATGTTTTGTTGGCTGGTTTTCTTCCGTTTCATCAACAGAATCTTGTCGAAATGTATCGGAAGATCAAGAATGGGGAATTCAAATGTCCAAACTGGTTTCCACCTGAGGTCAAGAAGCTATTATCTCGAATTCTTGATCCTAACCCTAATTCAAGAATCAAGATTAACAAAATCATGGAGAATTCTTGGTTTCAAAAGGGTTTCAAGAAGATAGAAACTCCTAAATCGCCTGATAGTAATCAGATCGAATCGCTAATCAGTGACGTGCACGCAGCATTTGCGGTACAGCCGATGTGTTACAATGCATTTGACCTAATCTCCTCTTTGTCTCAAGGATTTGATCTCTCGGGATTGTTTGAGAAAGAAGAGAGATCAGAATCGATGTTTACGACAAAGAAGGAAGCGAAGGAGATAGTGTCGAAATTCGAAGAGATAGCTACTAGTAGTGAGAGGTTCGATTTGAAGAAGAGTAATGTAGGAGTGAAGATGGAGGATAGAAAAGAAGGAAGAAAAGGACAACTCGCAATTAATGTTGAGATATTTGAAGTGACAAAGAGTTTTCATATGGTTGAGTTTAAGAAAAGTAAAGGTGATACAATGGAGTATAAACAGTTTTGCGATGGTGAGCTTAAGCCTTCGTTGAAAGATATTGTTTGGAAATGGCAAGGAAACAACAACAACAACAATACCAATGAGAATGTTGCCTAATGTGATAAAATGTGTTTTTCCTATTCGATTTCCTTTAATTTGAGTCTTTTTGATATTTTTCTTTACTATCTTTGAGATCTATGTAATGGATTCGCTGCAGTTATCATCACATATCTAGATTTTTTTGTTTGTTCCATATATACACAAATTTCGAAAATATAAGAAAGTAATAAAAAGACAAGTAAAAGAAAAACAGTAAAACAAAATTAGTTTTTGGTGGTCTAAATCGTTTATATAAATAAGATGGTCTTCCGTTCTATAAGCTTAATCGCAAAATAATAACTCGACCGTTGGGGCTGGTCACACTATACTGATTGACTCTATAATTATTTTGGACTCCCAGAGAAGACATGTGGCTCTAAGACAGGTTTTTCCGTTTGTTCGTGACCGTCTCAACGACCTTATTAATAATACATGGTCGGCGAAATTTCCCTGTAGACTGCAGTCCAAGCTCTTATTACGTATGTAATATCTAAAAGCAAAGATAGATTCTAGATCTTGAGAAAGAACAAATGTAAACTGAAGCTTTTCATTATGTTTCTTGCTTGAGAGTTCATTACAATGTAAGAGAGATATTTATACATAAATGTGAAAGCCCTAGAAGAATGCCTTGCTGTCAATTAGGTCTTTGTCTCAACATTGGATTCCAGTAGCTGGAACTTCTTCTTCAATGTTATTGGCTCTCGCAATCCGTACAAGCCAGGACCACTTCCTTTGTCTTTTACTTCTCCTTTGTTTTCAGAAAACAATGTTACCGTTGCTTGTTTGTTCATCAGTATGGGCTTTGTACTTATGTCTTGTGGCCCTATCTCGTTCTTGGTAAAGCTTGTTTCAGCCTTTGGCATCTTCTCCAACTCAAGGCCCTCTGTCTTCATAACTGAATCTCTTTGTTCCTCTGTCTCAGAAACAGAGCATGTTTCTGATCCTGTCTTCTCTTTGATTCTCCAAACCTCAGTCATCTTGTCTTTAGTGTCAACATCCCCCCGCAAATTTTGTGTGGGAGAAACGACCACACCAAGTTTGAAACGCAGTTCTTGGAAGCTTCGTGTGGCTAGATACTTTGTAAATATATCAGCTAGCATTTGAATCGAAGGTATATGATGCACAATCAGCTTGTCTAGAGCCACCTTTTCCCGCACAAAGTGAAAATCAACTTCAAAGTGTTTTGATCTTTTATGCATAGCTGGAGTAGCTGGAAAGTAAACTGCAGATAAGTTATCACAGAAGAGTTCTGGAGGTATAGCTTGAGGAATTCCAATCTCCTCCATAAGATTTAGCAACCATACTATCTCTGCAGCCGTGTCTGAAAGTGTTCTGTATTCAGCCTCTGTGGAGCTTCTAGAGACTGACTGTTGCTTCTGAGCTGATCATGATATAATGTTTGAACCCAAGATGGTACAGAAACCTCCAGTAGATCTTCTTGTGTCAGGACAACCACCCCAATCGCTGTCGCTATATGCCCTGATAACAGAATCTGTGTTGGAGTTGAAAGAGATTCCAAACTTTGTAGTTCCTCTGAGATATCTCAACACTCTCTTCAGTAGTTGAAAATATGTTTCTGTAGGAGCATGCATCTTCTGACATATGTAATTAACTGCAAACTGAAGATCAGGTCTGGTTAGAGTCAAGTACTGTAACTTGCCAGCGAGACTTCTGAAATAAGTTGGCTGAGGAAACAGCGCTGATTCGTCTGGTACCCGATTGAGCTGAAGAGGTAGTGGAGTTGATACCGGAGTGCATTGAGACATTCCTGATATTTGGAGAAGATCTTCAGCATATTTCTCTTGGTTAAGAAACAAACCTTCTGAATGGAATTGTGCTTGAAGTCTAAGAAAATAGTGAAATTGTCTCAAATCCTTCATCTTGAATTCCTTGTTTAGAGCTTCAAAAAGTTGACTGATAACAATCTTGTTTTACTTCCCATTAGAGCTATGTCATCCACGTATAGAAGTAAAAGAATAATGTCTCCATTGCGTTTATAGATGAATAAAGAGGGATCTCTGATACTGCACTTGAAGCCAAAGGCAAGTAGAAAGTCACTGAATCTGTTGAACCAGGCTCTTGGAGCTTGTTTAAGCCCATAGATTGCTTTGTTCAACTTGCAGACATAACCCAGTTTCTCTTTGTTGATGAAGCCTGGAGGTTGATGCATATATACAGTCTCAGTCAGATCACCATATAAGAAGGCATGTTTGACATCTAGTTGTCTTATATCCCAGTTGTTGACTGTTGCAAGATGAAGAATGGCTCGGATTGTGGGAGACTTAACGACCGGACTGTATGTATCCAAATAATCAACTCCCTCCTCTTGATCATAGCCTTTGACAACTAATCGAGATCGGAGACACTTCACCGTACCATCAGCGTTTAATTTGATCCTGAAAATCCATCTACAGCCAAGAATATGCATATCAGGTTGATATGGAACCAGAGTAAAAGTATCGGTTTCATCAAAAGAAACCATTTCCTCAGTCTTTGCGCCATTCCAACCAGGATGTTTCAGAGCTGCAGCTACAGTCTTTGGTTCAGTGAGTGTAGAGGTCACATGAAAGAGAACATAGCGAGGATTTGGTTTCGTTATTCCAGCCTTAGATCTTGTGATCATAGTTAAGGATTTCCTCAGTCTTTGCGCCATTCCAACCAGGATGTTTCAGAGCTGCAGCTACAGTCTTTGGTTCAGTGAGTGTAGAGGTCACATGAAAGAGAACATAGCGAGGATTTGGTTTCGTTAGTCGGGACTTAGACGTTTTTACGATTTTTCCAATTTCCCGTATAGTTAAGGCAACTGGTGTTCAAGCTAACCATAGCCGTTTTATACGGCAGGCATGAATCCATTTCTACGACCAAGTTTTTATAACTTTTCCCGAAGTCTTTCTTTGATAATCCTAAGCGAGATGAGGCACGGGTATTGCGTCCAAGGGCCCGAGGATTGTGTTACGGAAACTTAGACAAGGATGCACGGTTTCTGGACGGGAGGCCGGTCCTCGCCTATGGGCGAGGTGACCTCGGTGCAGGTCGTCCTCGCCCATGGGTGAGGTGACCTCGGCGCGGGTCATCCTCGCCCACGGGCGAGGTGACCTTGGTGCGGGTCGTCCTCGCCCACGGGCGAGTTGACCTCGGTGCTGGTCGTCCTCGCCCACGGGCGAGTTGACCTCGGTGCAGGTCGTCCTCGCCCACGGGCGAGGTGACCTCGGTTGAGACGGTCCTCGCTTACGATCGAGACCTCATCTAGACTGATCCTCTTCTCGACAATCCTCTGTTCGCATTCGCAAAAAACTGTCTTTTACTTGATTAACCGTTTTCTGGGAATGTCTAGTTTTCAAGGATCGATCGAGAGTTGGTTTTCCGGGAACTTTCAGGCATTGATTCCACCGTGACCGGTTTTGATCCCAACAGTTAGCCCCCCCCCCCCAGCTAGCTAGGATCCGCGGACCTGGGTGTGAGGTCCTAGCTTGCGGTATGACTTGTTTTGATGGTATTAGAAGTAATAATTTGCCAAAAGTCCGAGAATGAATAGTACCCTTTTTTCCTATATATAGGTGGAGTAAGTTTTTTTTTAAAGTCTTCAATAACTTCTCTTCACAAGAAAATTTCTCCAAGGTAGAAATTTCTCTTATCCTCTCTCTCTTTACCTTTGTGTCAAATTTTTTGTCTTTCAAAAAATGACTTCAGGAAAGAGATCCTCTAAGAAAAAAACTTCCCCTCAATTATCTTCTGGCAATC
The DNA here is from genome assembly GCF_000695525.1 of Brassica oleracea var. oleracea. Lineage (NCBI taxonomy): Eukaryota > Viridiplantae > Streptophyta > Magnoliopsida > Brassicales > Brassicaceae > Brassica > Brassica oleracea. The sequence goes on from NW_013617920.1 coordinate 12,120, forward strand.
CTTGCACCAATGAGATGATTGTTCCAAAAGAGGAATTCGAGGTTGAGCAAGAAGAGAAGGAAGCGTACTGGGACGCTTTATGCGGTTCAATAACTCCTCTGCCCGAAGTCTTCTATCCCACAAGACCCGCGACGCAGCTTGATCCTACCTTCCGAGCAGGACCTCTCCCGCCTATTTTAAGACCCTTCGGGAGTTTTACAGAGTTCCGAGCGGGGTTGTGTTTCGAGTCCAGGTGCATGGGGAGAGTGCGGAGGATCCCCCGGAGGGATTCTTCACATGCTACGAAGCTTTCCTGACACGTTGTCGCATGTGGTTCCCGATTCCTGAGGCCATCATCTGCGCACTCGACCGTTTTGAGCTGTCGATCAGTCAACTAAACGTTGCGGCGTTGCAGAACTTTCTTGGCGTGTTGATCCTGAGCTACGAGCTCGTAATGGACCTCAGCCCCGACGACTTTGAAGGGCTATGGTCGACACGAAAGACCTCAATTGACTACTCATACCGCACTAAGAGACATATGTCGATAATCCAAGGGCCTACTTTAAATGCCAAGGGATGGTTCAAGCTTTTTTTCTATGTTCGAATCGATGGCGCATCCGTCGAGGAGAACTGCCTCCCCTTGTTCTGTGGCAAATGGAACTTTTATCGTGGAACGAAGGTTGGAAATTTGGTTCGTATAGATACTCGGAGGTATCTAACGCATT
>NW_013617921.1:0-8635 GCF_000695525.1 Brassica oleracea var. oleracea
CAATGTCTAATGGGCCTTGAGGAGGATGTAAATCCACCCCCAACAATTTGTTTTTTTTTTTATTTTTGAAAAAAGATTCTGGTATTTGTTAACATTATGAAACTTCTCAAATATACAGGTTTTTAATCGTATAAACTTGTAAATCTGCCATCTTTAAAGAAACTTTAACAATAGAGATCCCAACTTTTACCAAATCGCTAACTCAGTTACTCAGGCGATTTAGAGGACAAAAATCGGTTGGCCGTAGAATACCACCGATCAAGCCTGTACATCACGGTCACCTTCCGTGGACAAAAATCGATTCTACTAAATTGTTTTTTTTGGGTAATTTTTTAGTAGGGGATGAAAAAAGAGCGTGGTAGTGTTTAAAAAAATAGAACGTGGTAGTTTTTAAATTAATCAGATACAATTATATAAAGATAATAATAAGTGGTCTCTTAGATAAAGGAAATATATACTTGGATATATATTTTGTTTTACGTTTTTGTCGAAATTTAAGTTTTATATTTGTGTTTTGAGTCATATATATGATTTTCTTTGTATAATATTTATCTTAAATGATTAATAATTTTTTTTAATAATTGTATTAAAATAGTTGGACCAAACCTATATCAATAGGTCACGTTTCTGTTTTAATAATATTGATACTAATAGAAAGAGCGCCCAACTAACTATTTATCTACTCACCAGGGCTGTAACTGGTATATTAAGATGGAACTAGATCTCGATTCGCACAATCGCGCGAGTTTTTGTTTTCATTTATTTTTATATAAATATTTTGTTTTCAATTCTAAATTAGTATATATTATAATATATAGATGTGTCTATCAATTTTTAAAACATAATAAGTTTACGGCATATTTTTTCATTGAATATATTGTTTCAAACTTTCACTTGTACTTGTATCTTCTTCTATATATATATTTTCGGATTATTATTTCATTATTAAAATCGTAACTATATATATAAAGATTAGTAAAATATTGTTTTATTGTCCTATTCAAAGATATTGTAATATTTCACAAATTTAGAAAGTTTTTTAAAAATTAAACTTTTCGCTTAATAGATTTATATTATCGAGTAAATAATTAAACATTTAGTTTTTGTTTAATTTTTAAAATAAACTATATAGTTTAAAATTTGTTTTCATTGGTTTAAGGTAGTAAAGATTAATCATTGTTAGATAATATGATTTTTGTTATTTAAAAAAATATTTATAACTTTAAAAGTTAACGTCGACAAATATTTAAATATTTAACATATGGAAGTATAGTATTACAACATTAAATTATATCTATTTTATTTATACTATCTATAAATCTAATGGATCATCGATTGTTTAAATCCAATTATTAATAGCCCAATAAAAATTTATGGTATGCCCAAAATTTAAATGATAAGATTAGAGATTAAATGTAACATGATTTTCTAGGAATATGTCAATTAGGTCCATTTTTTTAAAAAATGACACATGAATCAAAGTTGTGACTTCTGTTTTAATATATAAGATTAATGGAACAAAAATGAATGGAATATTGCAAAAAATAGAATGTAATTCATTCCAATCATTCATGAACAAAATTATTACGGAATAGTTTTCTTTTTATTTTATCTAATTATTTTTAGAATTTGTGGAATGACCATTTCATTTCATTCGTAGCAATTGGTAAAAAAATCTATCGAATTAATGAAATCAACCATTCCATATCATTATATTCTAAAATATTGTAATCCAGTTGCACCCCATGTGAGAAAATGTAAATCTTTGTAAGAAATTATTGAAAACTCTTATCCGGAACAAAGCTATCCGAAGAAATAGGTGTCTACAATAATTGTTAAATATTTCTTTTGCACATGGTTTCCCAGGGATTTGCAATATATTAGGAGATCACGGTGTCATACGGTTTCACATAATACCTGCATTTGAATCTATGCGATTCTTCAAGTCAATATCATCCATACCGGTTTCATGGTGGCTCTTCGATAAAATTTTATCTTAGACACAAACCACAAAAACATGATAAAATTATTTGTTTATAGGAAATTGTCAAAAGTCCAGTAGCATAGCTGATCAAATATAGTGTTTGATCCTCCAAAAAACCAGGGTTCGAAGCCGACCAATGACCTTTTAATTTTTTTGACTCCAGTCAAATTTCATCATGGGTCCACCCCTGGTTCTGAAACCACTCCTGAACTGCAGAGCGAATGAATGGTTTGATTGAGCTGGTATGGGAAAGCTTGACATTCACTTTAAGAAAATATGTGCATACAACGAACCGACGACAAAATATCGTGTAAAATGATGATGAAGTGACCAAAAATCTAAGAGTAAAATTCACTAGATGGAAGTTGACTGCGAAAATTGTATTTGTTTCAGAGTTAAACCATAGCTAGATCTTGACCCACGCCCCTGCGCGGATGTTGGATTTAACTTGCGTTCAATGTAAATTTATAAACCATTGATTTTATAAAATGTTCATTTATATTTTTATCTTTTGTAAAATATATTTAGAGTAGAATATATTATATTATAATATAGATGTTTGATAATAATTTTTTATCTGTAAGTAATATTATATTTATAATTTTATAACTTGATGCAATTTGATGTAATTGTAATATTCATATATTAACCTATTGATTTTTTTGTTTATTTATTTAAAAATGATTCATTTTTTAATGTAGGTTTTTATGAATTATTATTAATTTTATGATATTTGGTTTTCTTGAAAATTTTATTGTAGCAGATTAATATATACTATATATTACAGTTTGTGTTTTTATTTTCAGCAAAAAGAAATAACAATTCATTGTAATTAATTAATTTAAATTTTTGATTTTAAGTGAAGTGGCAGATTTGTAAATAAGAAAGAAATGCAATGGCTAAATGTGTAAATAAAAAGAAATACTTAATCTGCTATCCGTGTTTCCAAACAATTATCATTTAATCTGCTATCTAAGTTTCGAAACGACAGAATCTGTAAATGAGAAATAAATACAGTGACTAAATATGTAAATAAAAAATATTTAATCTGTTATCCTTGTTTCCAAACAACTTTCATTTAATTTACTATATAAGTTTCTAAACAGTACCAAAAGGTACTTCAGTTTTAATAATATAGATTATTTTTTTCTATTTAACCTAAAATGGATTAATTTTACGAAGTGCTTTCTGTTGATTGCTTCATCTTAGATAGCATGGGCAGTCATGTATCCGAATCAGTTTTGGGTAGAAAAATTAACAATCTTTCATCTTTTAGATAGATAAATTTTTTATCCATCTCGGAACCAGTTTCGGTTCGTTTCAGATATATTCTTTTTATTTAGGTTAGAACTAGGTGATTCTCTTGTACATATACACGGGTTTATATTTATACAAAGTAAATAGATTATAATAATTTGTTTATATTTTGCTTTCATTTAGTTAAAATTTTAAATCAAGTTATATTTTATATCTAAAAATTAAAAATTATTTTAAATAATATTATGTTATCATGATATGTGATTTTAGGTATAATATATAATCCGTTTAGCTATTATTTGGATATATTGGACTCTCTTTGTTTTTTGAACTAAATCACAACTTTTTAAATTAAATTATGTAAATTTTTTTACTTTTTTTGATTCCTATATTTTGGTGTTTTATATTTTTTCATATATTTTTGTAAAAATCATATATAGTTTGGTATACTTATTTTAGAAAGCAAATATAAATATGAACTAAAATCATGATGGATTCGCAGTAACATAAACGAATGTTACTAACAATATTTTAGAATACCATACACATTTATAATCGAAGGAAGTAACTCATATACTAACTGGTTAATATTTTATTTTAATTTATTTATAAGTTTGAATCATTCTCTAACTTATATGTATAGAAGCGAATAAAATATTATTATAGATAATAATTTATAAGTTTTGTATCATTCCATAATTTATATATACAGAAAGGATACTACTACACATAATAATATATTGTTATTTTATTATAACTATGATTTTAGGTATATGAATTTTGATTGGTCATGATACTTCTTTTGTTGTTTTGTGGGTTTATTAAGTTACAAATTTTCTTCAGAACTCATTTTTTTTTTAAATTTAATTAGGATAAAATTCAAATAGTTGTGCTCACTTTATTTATTTTAGTTCATCATCCCAGATGTGTATATATATTTTCATAAATTTTTGTCACTTTTGTATTGGAAAATATAGAAAAAAAAATTTAAAGTGATGTTGGACAAATAAAATTAATTGATAATATTGTAAAAGTTTACCCATAGATACAAATTATGAAATATAAATAAATTATTTACTTGATTTTTTATTAATTCAGAGCATTATATAATTTTGATGTATGAAATTGCACAAAATATTATTCAACCAAAATATAAGAAATCAGATTTGTTTGGATATTCATATATTTGGTTGCAGAAATTTATTATAATTATGTAGTCATTATGTGATAATAATATATAATTTTATTTTATGTTTTTTTCCTTTTTAATGAAAGCACACTTATATTTAAAAGTATTTACGTTTTTAAGTTTACTTCCTTTTTATCATATATTTATATATATATATTTTAAATATAAATAAAAAGGAAACTTACATTATAAATTTACTGGAATTTTAAGAAAAGGAAAAGGAAATCAGTTTTTTTAAATGGTGAAAATTACATATAATATATTTATTTCATTAAAGGTACCTCAGTATTTAATCGTCTTAAGATTTAACGTGAGTGCGACACGTATGAAATTGACTTCTTAAATAATATTATAATTAATATTGGAGGTTTCCCCGGAATCGGAAGACCATTAATTTGCATGGATCTTATGGTACATATGGAAATGAATAAACAACAAAGTTTTTAATAATTTGGATATCGATCCTAGAGATACTTTTAAACTGGCAGAAACATAATCTTTACTGCAGATCTCACCTATACGGGGAATCGAGCAAACTCGATTACTAGTAGAAGCGATAGTACCAAATATTTTTGGTTTATGGTGTTATACGGATGAATCATAGAAAAATCAGGATGTATTTTCGGGACAAGGATGGTATAGCACACCGGAAAGTTTTGATGGATTAATGGGAGCGAGGAATACAATAGCGAGCCAGTCGCCATTTCATTCGGAGATAGAAGCTCTTATTTGGGCAATGAATTGTATGAGGGAATCTAAGACGGTTTTACTGTTACATTTGCAACATATTGTGCTCAGTTGGTGAAGATGGTTTCAGAATCAGAAGAATGGCTAGCCTTTGCAAGTTACTTAGAAGACGTAAGGATGTTGAAGAAAAGTTTCAACAGCTTAGAGCTCATTCATATACCACGGACGCAGAATTCAAGGACAGACAGTCTTGCACGCAATGCAAGAAAACAATCATCATTTGTTGTCCACATGGATACGGAGCTACCAGTTTGGTTTGCAACATCTACGTGATTTTGTTTATGTTGCTGACAAAAAAAATATCTATATTATTAAAGTTGAAGTACACAATGAGATTGTTTGGAAACTTGAATAGTAGTTTTAATAAAATTTGTTTGGATATATGAATAGCATTATCTATTAATTGTATTTCCATATTTCACTTAGTTTAACAATTTCATTAATTATATTACTTTAACAATAATTCACATCATTAATTATATTACCATAATAATAGTGCATATTTTTATTTATTAGTTAATCAATATTAACTTTGTGCCAATTATAAAATCAAAAATGTTAAATAACTAGGTTTTGCATATGATAAACATTTGGTTTAGCTTGTTTTATTAATCTATATTATTAAAGTTGATGCACACAATGAGATTGTTTGGAAACTTGAATAGTAGTTTTAATAAAATTTGTTTGGATATATGAATAGTATTATCTATTAATTGTATTTCCATATTTCACTTATTTTAACAGTTTCATTAATTATATTACTTTAACAATAATTCACATCATTAATTATATTACCATAATAATAGTGCATATATTATTTATTAATTAATCAATATTAACTTTGTGCCAATTATAAAATCAAAAATGTTAAATAACTAGGTTTTGCATATGATTAAACGTTTGGTTTAGTTTGTTTTATTAAAACATTTTTATTTGAGTTTCAATCGGTGGAAAATTACGTAGCCAAAAACATAATTTAAAGATATGTTTTTGTAAATAAAATAATAACTTAAATCAAAATAATAAAAATGTTCTACATTTATTGCCACTTAATTTTCACTCCATATTATTATTTTACTTAACAAAAACTCTTTCTATTTCACTTATTTTAGCCAAACACATAAAAATAGATATTTTATTAGTTTATAAAATCAGTTATAAATGAACATTATCTATCCATTTATGTACATGTTGTTCTTTTCGGGTATTGTTTTTTTTTTTTGAAACAAGGTCCCGCTTAAATATTATAAATTTATGTGTGGGTTTTGAGTTGGGTCATTCTGGATCTGGATGAATTCAGTTCTGATGTATAGGAACATAAAAATATCTAAATAACCAATGTATCTAAAACGGATTTGGATATTTGTAACAAAATAGCCATATTACCTCATTCGGTCCAGGTATTTTGAATATCATTAGTTATATTATGATACATCTAAAATATATAACACTAATTATGGAAAAAAATATCGATGTATAAAAATGTACAGACCAATATCCGCGCAGATGCGCTGGTCAATCTCTAGTTATAATTATAAAGATAGTTAAATATCAGAATATTATTGAATGCTTCTATTTGAATATTTATTATCCAAAAGTTTAAAACAGACACTAATTTGAAATTATATCCAAAAATTAAAGAAAAAAAACTAAAACAAAATACCCAAAATACCAAGAATATATCCTAAACTCCAAAAAGAAAATTAAAACAGAAATTGAAATACCAAAATATATTCGTAATACCTAAAGAAAAGTAATACATTTAATATCTTGGATCATTTGGTACCCAGCGGGTATGGTAATACTTGGAATCCAACCGAAATCTGTGGGTAACAAAATGCAAGAACCAGTAGTATGTCGATCATATCCGAAACTGAACCTGATGAGTGATTTCAAGTCGGTGCTGATTTAGGTTTTCCATTCATGTTTTTATGCCACGCATGTTTATTTAGGTTATTAGCAGATTCAAACTCGGATCTCTTAAAGATCTACGGAACGCCTTTTGCTACCCGACCACAAATGCATGGTTAAAAATCAGTAGAAGTTTCTTTCTACAAAAGATATAATATCCGTAATATCAAATTATATTATTAGAAAAACCTTTTTCTTTCTAGTTATTTGATAAAAAAACATATATGAACTATGTTCATTCCTATTTTCATTATTTATTATATTATTTGAAAAAACTCTGATTAAAAATAAAAGTAAAAATGTTTTATAAAGAAATTATGTCATTCATCTACAATTGGTTATATATTTACTAAAACTGAAATATTAAAAATAAATTTAGTTGTTATATAACTTAATTTCTTAATAGTATTTTATAAAATATATTCCTTAAAATTAACATCAGGGTACATTAAAAATAAAATTCTTAAATAAATATGTCTAATTAGATTATAATTGATCGAAATTGATAAATAATATTATAAAAATGTTGAGACAATTTACAGTATTAGTATTTGTTATTTTAAAAGTTAATTTAGAACAAAATTATAAATTAGGAAAAAGTAAAATTAATATGTAATAATAAGTAAAAACAAAATAAAATGAATAAAACAAATCTTTATGTATTGATAATGTCAAATAAAAAGCATAAACAATAAGATTATAAAATTACAGTATATATAATATTAAAATGCAAATAATATATTTAAAATGTTTACGATTATATATCTATATTATTAAAACTGAAGTACCTTTTGGTACTATTTGGAAACTTAGATAGTAGATTAAATGAAAGTTATTTGTAACCAAGGATAACAGATTAATGATATCTTCTCAATTTGCATTGTTTTAACCATTCATTCTTGCATATGTTGACCATTTAGGATAGCATTTAGATATGTTTAGGTTGCATTGCATTACACATGTCCTTATCAGGTGATGGAGATTTCAAATGGTGACTTTGGAGCATTTAGAGATGGTTTGGAGGCAAAAAGGGATGATTCTCGAGAAGGAGACGCATTGATCAAGTGTCCCTGCGGCATAAGGACGTCCCAGCGGCCTTTTGGCCCCTCAAGAAGCCGCTGCAAGCGCTGAGAAACGGAGACAAAGTGTAGAAGCGGCCTTACGCAGCGGTGTACCGATGCCGCTGTAGATGCTCGCGAGATGAAGACTCAAGAAATGGAGACCAAGTGCGGGAGCGGCCTGACGCAGCGGTGTGACGAGACCGCTGGGAAAATACCCCGTCCCCTGCCGCGTTCGTACTTGTCGCAGCGGTGTGATGACGAAGAAAGGAAGCCGCTGCGAGTGTCCCAACGGCTAGTCGGAGCGGTTTCACGTGGCCGCTGCGAGTCAAGAAAGTCAACAATTTTCGTGTTTGACCAGATAATTGCCAATTTGTGTTTTGGTTAACCCAGGTTTGTTGGGTTAAACCAGGTTCGACTTTAAGCTACTATAAAGGTCCTTCAGACCTAATTGTAGGATCTTATCTTGTTTTCTATCTAATCACAAAA
>NW_013617921.1:9383-10042 GCF_000695525.1 Brassica oleracea var. oleracea
TAATCTAGTTTCAAATCATCTCAAAAACTGGTAGCACTTAGATTAAGCATGGTCTTGCATTCCCTTTGCATCATAATCACTTAGGACTGGTTTGACATCTTATATACAACAATATTTTATTAGGGGCCTTGAAACCCCTAACATCAAATTGGCGCCGTTGCCAAATTCTAAGTTGATTGTGACATTGGGATTTAGTCATTTGCTTGAGACTAAGTCAATTTCTATTTAATTGTGTTATTGCTTCTCTTTGTTCTTCTCTCTTTGCATTTCAGGTGTATGAACACAAGGAGCAGAGGTCCAACAAACCTAGTTCCAAGAGTTGAAGACATTAGAGCACTTGAGAGGGAGATAGCAAGACAAAGAAGAGAAGTAGAGCAACAAGCTCACTTGCAAGGGTTGGAGTTTGATATGGAGAATCTGCCTCAAGATGGTGAAGCCCAAGGAGCCAATGGTCCAAGAGCTGATAATTTTAGACCACAGCGCCAGCCACAGCATCCACAGCGCCAAGCTCGTGCCATTGGAGCCTATGATCAACCTCACATTCATGGTCATAGGTTGGGAATCAGAGCACCAGCTGTGGAGAACAACAACTTTAAGATCAAGTCAGGGCTTCTCAACACTATAGAGAACAACAAGTATCATGGTCTTGCTGCTGAAGA
>NW_013617921.1:10175-10920 GCF_000695525.1 Brassica oleracea var. oleracea
AGTGACACTGTCACTACTTGGGAAGATTGCAAGAGAGCTTTCCTAGAAAAGTTCTTCTCTACTTCAAGGACAGCTAAGATCAGGAACGAAATCTCCGGGTTTCAACAAAAAGGTCTAAAGAGCTTCAGTGAAGCATGGGAGAGGTTCAAGCGTTATTGGTCTCAGTGCCCTCATCATGGTTTCAGCAAGGAGAGCTTGCTTAGCACATTCTATAGATGAGCCTTACCACATTGCAGAAACAGGCTTGATACTGCCAGCAATGGTTTCTTCTTGGGGAGAACTGAAGAAGAAGCAGAGGAACTGGTGGAGAACATGGCTAAGAGCGACTCCGTTTACAGCGAGGAGCATGATAGGGTCAACAGAAATGATGATCAACAGACAAAGAAAGAGATCAAGTCCTTGCAGGAGAAGATGGACTTGCTTCTTTCTAACCAAGCTAAACAAGAGAAGGTCAACTTTGTGGGTGGTCCTATCCAAGAGATACCTCCCAAGATTAATGAGGTTGATGGTTTGGAAGGACAAGAAGAGTTGTGCTTCATCAACAACAATGGTTCTTGGTACAGGAAGGAACCTAACTTTCAGTACAACAACTACCAACAAAAGTCCTACTCAAACAACCAGCAAGGAGGATACCAGCAGAGGCAAAACACTCAGCAAGGGAGCTATCAGCCTAGGCAAAACACCCCTCCTGGTTTCAACAATAACAACAATCAGTCTACTCAAGCTCAAGGAAGTTCTTCACAGG
>NW_013617921.1:12517-12812 GCF_000695525.1 Brassica oleracea var. oleracea
CGTGCAACCACCAGATTGAGATCTCCCCTTTGAGATCATGTGTGATGCTAGTGACTATACTGTGGGAGCTGTTCTTGGTCAAAAGAAGAACAAGCAGACTCATGTGATCTACTATGCGAGTAAAACACTTGATGAAGCCCAAATGAAGTATGCTACAACTGAGAAGGAACTGCTAGCCATTGTCTACGCCTTTGAGAAGTTCAGAAGCTACTTGGTTGGGTCAAATGTCATAGTCTACACTGATCATTCTGCATTGAGACATCTCATGGCCAAGAAGGATGCTAAGCCAAGACTG
>NW_013617922.1:0-2221 GCF_000695525.1 Brassica oleracea var. oleracea
TAGCTATAATCAAGTCCCATCTTTAGTATAAAAATAGAGTAAAGAGAAAATCGCTAAAAATCTGAAATATAGACCACACAAACAGTCATACTTAAATAGATTGAGATTGTAACGGCTATATTATTATTGGACCACAATACAACGGCTACATTGTATTTAAATGTCTTTCTAACGGCTAGATTGGCTACACAGATATCGTACACCTCAAGTTATAAACAAGTTACATCAAATCATAAACATGAACACCATATTTAGGAATGACAATAAAACCATACATATCTAATAAATTCAAGAAGAAACACTGCGTAATCCATATCTCATCAGTTCGCAAAATAGCATTATAGATGTGTTATTAGGAAACACCTAAACAATAACTCCCTTGTCAACAATACATAAAATCTCCTCCATCCATATCTCATCAGTTCGCAAAATAGCATTATAGATGTGTTACAAGACTTTTTGTTGTGACCTGAGATATGACATCGACTACATGTGTTTAGTTTCTTCTTCTTCGGCCCCTCCTGAAAAAAACATAACAGCCTTTATTCAGAAAATATCCATGACTACAGTCAGATGAGATTAGGTCGTACCGGTATTTCTCCTGCAGAACGTTTACGCTTGGTCGGTGGACGTCCTGGTGGTCTCTTCGTCTTTGGTGGTAACATGATAAGGTCACTAACCTCCGTAGGTATGAAAAGATCTTGCGGATCTGGTACCGGGAGTGTAACACCCTTTGTTGTTTCATTCCATGTCTTTTTTAGATAGGCGTCTGCAACGAACTCTGAGTGCTGCAAGTCCCGAAACATAGCCGCAGCAATGGCATGTCGACATGGTATTCCAACTTTCTGGAATTCAAGACATGTGCAAGACCTGGTTTCCAAATTAACAGAACTCCCGAAGCCGGTTGTTTTTAGAGTTACCTCAAATTCAAAAGCAGACAGAGGCATCACAGCGTACGCTCTTGCGTCTTCTAGATTGTTCTCCATCAACTCGTCAACAGCCGGGGGGATCTCACCACTCATTTTCGATATCTTTCGTTGTCTACTCACAAACCAACGACTAATCATGCGTCTGATGAACTCAAATAGCGCCATTATCGGGGAATCGCGCGCAGGAACTAGTGCTTTGTTGAGAGACTCAGCTATATTCGAGCTCATTAGATTGTACCGCTCGCCCTCAAAGTGTGACCTTGTCCAATGTCTAGGATCGATCTTCTCAAGATAATCACAACAGCGCTTATATGTAAGTTTGATCTCCGCGTAAAGTCTCTTAAAGTGTGATACCTTGAATACCTCGGCTGCCCTGCCAACCATTTTCTTCTGATTCCTTTTCTTGAATTTTGCGTCGACGTTTATCTGTAGGTGTACGAGGCAGCACCCATGGTGTGAAAGAGGATACCACTTATCTTTAGCAACACATATTTGATTTGCTCTATCAGACACAATAGATAAATCGGAGCCATCTTCTACGATCTCTGTCAGCTTCTCAAAAAACCAACTCCAAGACTCGTTTGTTTCATTGTCTACAACAGCAAACGCTATAGGGAATACCTAAAAATTGGCATCTTGCCCACTAGCAGTTAGTAAACACCCTTTGTACTTCCCAAACATATGAGTACCATCCACCACAATAACCTTCCGTAGATGCTTTCACCCGTCAATGCAAGCTTTCAGTGCCATGAACGCGTACTTAAACCTTGTCTGACCCTTATCATCTTTTTCAGTTTTGATATTAGTAATGGACCCAGGATTTGCATACTTTACAACATAAAAATATTTCGGCAGGAGCTTGTAAGAGCTCTCTTCTGTTCCTTGTGCAGCCACAGTTGCTAACTCTTTTGCTTTCCAACATTTCCAATATGTGGCCGTAAACAAGAACTCACTCCGGAGCATCTTGGGTAATTCAGATGCGCGCGGTCCAGCTTGGAGCCTTTCATACTTCGATCTTATTAGTGCAGCTATTACTTTCGACGTCGCATGTTTCTTATATTGCGCTTTAGAATCAGATGTGCAGACATGCTTCAGTTGCGCCTTCCTCACCTGATATGTCGAAGATTCCCCCAATTTCTTAGCCATAACATAAAATTTGCAGTTTTTATCAATGCATTTCGCTGCGACGTAGTTAAACGCATGTTTGCGGAACTTGAACCTGAACACCTGCTTTAAGGCATAAATGTGCAAACTGATCTTGAATTCTTGCTTGCTACTGAATAGCTTCCCAG
>NW_013617922.1:2464-2564 GCF_000695525.1 Brassica oleracea var. oleracea
AAAGTCGTCATCCTCGTCTTCTCCAACCGGAATTTCGTGTGTCTGACCAACCAAAACACACATAGGTACCGGTTCGACAAAGTCGTCATCCTCGTCTTCT
>NW_013617922.1:2623-3313 GCF_000695525.1 Brassica oleracea var. oleracea
AACTTCCCGAGTATGCATGTTGAACGGCTTTGGAGGAGTCTGGAGAACCAACACTTGGGAGCTGTTGTCCAAACTAGGGTCCTCTTCTTGATTTGGATCTGAATGATTCTCAGTGTCGGCCACTTGATCACTTGACTTGACACCTAAATTGTTACTTGCTTCTTCAATATTCTCCATCGAAATCCTAGATGAGCCTATGTAATCTCTACCCTCTTCTACGTAATCTTCAAAAGTTGATGGTGGGTTTACGGTACGCTGTTTGTTTGTAGATGAACCACTGCCTTTGTTTGAAGAAGGATTAGTTCCTCCCCTCCTCGTTTTAGTCCCCACCCCACCACGTACACCTCCATATGTTACGTTCGTTCGACCACCACCACCTACCCCTCCATCCTCATCCTTATCATCGTCCCATTCGCAATTTCGTCCAACAAAATCATGCCATAAATTGTAATAATAATCCTCATCGTCGTCATCTTCGCCTTCCCCTAACGTAGCATCTTCAGTCGTCTCCACTTTATTCTGAACTTCACATGCAGTTCCATCCACTTCACGCATCCCAAAACCATTTGAGGCATAAACTGTTTCAATTTCCGCAACTCCCATCAGAATTATTTCATCTTTGGTCAAATCAGTCTCACCGTCATTAACTTCATTCCGGGTGTGCACATCAGCAGACGTACTCCCAACTTG
>NW_013617922.1:3360-12744 GCF_000695525.1 Brassica oleracea var. oleracea
AAAACATAAATTTATTTAAAAATTCAATGTGCTAATCAGAAGCAATAAATATAGTTTCGCACAAAAAAACACCTGAATTCCGAACACCCTCAAATCTGTAATAAATGATTTCAGCAATAACTATAATGTCATAAATGCAATGGTGTACGGCTTATATATGATTTACCTTCGATGCTAGATACAGAACACCCACCATCCGCCATACCCTTTCCTCCCTCACCATATCGGATGCAGCTCATGCCTCTGTGTGTAAAATTCGCTGCCTCAAGTTCCCTTGTTCGGTAGCCTTTTTTACTCCTCAACAAGGAGACAGGCAAAGAGATAGGGTTCGTACGTTTTTGTATTAAATAATTAATAGTTGCCCTGTTTTTAATTAATAAATTAAAGTAAAACACATGTTTTCCAAAGTCACCAGTCATTAATGGCCATTCGTCCACCTTGGAGCCGTTGTTTCCCGCGAGAAATCATCACATATAAGGCCTTCAAGTTTTGGGGTCAAATAGCCCAAAAACGAAGCCCAATACCATGTTTCCTTCTGAAATTAAAATAATATAATATTCAATTGGTCTCTTACACGCACAACCGGCGCGTGTGTGTCGGTATTCCTGAGGCAAGTTTTTCTGGGCAAAAGACAGTCTGGTCCCACGAATTTCAGCTCAAGATTGTTGGGCAAAAAGGTTAAAACTGTCCACTTTTTCTTCTCTCTCCTACTAGGTTTTCCAACAAACTAATTAAAACATGGGCTTGCCCAAATTTCTAATTCAAACTTAAAAGTTGCCCAATCTTCTAATTTGCCCTTTAATCTAATGGTAACCTAAATTTTTTTTTTCTTGCATGCATAAGTGTCTTAAATATTTGATACTTATTACTAATTAAATTTGATGAAATCTCCAAAAAAGATTTTTATTTTATTTAACTTATTTAGAACATTTCAAGAATACTCTACCCCTTTCCCTTTCTATTATGACCCTCCGGGTCAGAACCGGAGTGGCCTTTAACCTAGGCTCTGATACTAAATTGTAAAGCCCATCCCTCAAATCCTACTCTTGTGCCCTAACTTGAACAACAAGAAACACCTGCATACACTGAAAAGGAAATAGGGAAAAGGGTGAATAACACACAGTCATTCAGTGAGGATGGTCATTTCTGCTTACATGACTCCTAACATTATTAACCAGCTTGCATGCGAAAATACTAGTCCTAGAACATTCATCACCCAACATATTAAGCAATTAACAAACATAACACATCATTTATTTCAATACACATTCATTAATCGCATTAACATTGGTCATCTCATAACCATTTCCAATATTAATAATAACATGAAAACTTAGGCTGGCCGTCACCTCGAAAGGTCGTACGCCACCTTGGGCTCATCAGCCGGTTTACGGGCTTTGACGGGATCGCCATGTCCTCGTCCTCAGTCCGACTTTACACATTTAATATTTACTTAACAACCTCATCACTTATCACTTTAACATCTATCAACTAACAGATCGTCATCAACATTATCATCACAATTAATCATCAAACAATCAAACATACCAAATTCCTAGACCTAGCATTTAAGACTACAACTTGACTAATATAATAAAAGTCCACAGATCGCACCCTCACCTTTGCCTTAAGGTTGAAAGTGGGTTCTGAAACTAGCGGGTTGACACTCTGTTCTAGTGTTCTGAAACTGCATTTGCGTTTGAAGCGAATTAGGGTTTCTGGTTGTGACAGAACAAGATGATTCTTGTCCTGGAAAAAACGCGAATAATTATTTGTTCTTACCTCTAAACAAGATAACGTCAACATATATATATTCTTTGCAGCTAGATTCTTTCCAGATACACCTTACTCGCGTCCTAACTCTCTCTGGTTCACCGGAAAACCTTCTCACAAAACCCCTATGTGAAACTAGAAAAACAGGTTTCGGACTTGGAATTTCTGGATTCAAAAACCAGTGTTTTTCTCCAAATTGAAGATGGAATGACTTCCAGAGTTTACCTCGTAATGAAGCGTTCTTAGTGGATATAGAAAGCTGGTAACGTCAGCTTTCTAACAATATCACGAACGTCACCTAACTCCTTTTGTATCAACGAGAAATCTCTTCCCAATATGGCTCTGCGAAACAGAAAAACCAGATCTGAACCGATTTCAGAAACGTAATGGTTTTCTCTCAACTTGTAGATTGAGTAACTAACTGAGATTACCTCGTAATTGAGATCCGAAAGTTGTTGTGTCTTCCTTGCAACGAGATCTATCAATCCAACTTTAGTTCTTTGCCTAACACTTTCGTATCTGGTCGCAAACTTCTCTCCAAAATCCCAACTTGGCACTGATATCTCATAGTAACTGCAGGCTGCGTTGTCGGTTATTTTGGCAGAGCTTCGCCGTAAAAATTACCTCTCCCTCTCCTCTTGGTCGTGCCCTCAATATATATGTAGAAGAGTTTAGGGTTCAGATCATTCAAAATTACTAAAATACCTTTTTTTAGGGTTTTGGGTTAAAACGTGAGCTTTACATTTAAGGTTTTAAACTTTGCTGAGTTTGGGTCGTGACACTCTGCGCACAGTGGCCAGTGCACACAGGGAGCTTTCCTGAAATGTTGGGAGCCAAAGCATTAGTAAGGGTTTTTAATTTTTTTTTTAAAAATAAATTTAGAAGCTTTTTTCAATGTAAATCTTTTAAAATATTTGGGAGCCCTATGCCAATGTTTCAATTTGCTATGTCCTGGACCACCCCTAAGTGCACATGCTAAACTATATGGAACTGTAGAAAAAAAGTATATAAAGAGAAAAAAGTACAAGGAAACTTCCAATTTACATGTTTCGGTTATACTACAAATCTACAATCAGAAAAAGGGATAGAAACTAGAGACTAATTACCATATTTTTTGGGCTAAGAATAGGATTCAAAATGTTGGATTTATCAAGTTCTTGAAATCCACAAGAACACTATTTAAATAATTGAAATATCAAATATGTGAGAACAGTGTAACATAACTTCTTCTTCTTCTTTTGTTTGTGCACACGAGTGTAAGAGCATCTCCAATGGTGAGTCCTTAGCATTATTAAACTATTATTTTATTTTTATTTTTTTTGTTTGAATAGTTAAAGACTCTAATCAAAATTGTATGTCCAATGGTGTTCTCCAATTTGGAGTTCTTAGGAATAAAAAAATATTAAATTTTAAAGCATGTGAAATTAAATTTTTTATTTATTGCATGATTAAATATAAAGATACAATAATTATTAATCTTCATCACCAAATTTTTTCTAAATATTTTCAATTAAATCATTTTTCAATTGTTCATGTATACGCCTATCGCGAACATGATTCCGAATGCCGAGCATATTACCGAGATTTGTTGGCACGTCGGTACTATAGGACATATCCACCCGTGAACTTCTGGTTACGTCTCCTTCTTCAAATTCAGATGTATCGTACTGAGTGTATCCATCTCGTTCATTTTCGACTATCATATTGTGTAGTATGATACATGCTCTCATAATCTTCCCTATCTTTTCTTTGTCCCATGAAAGAGCCGGATTTTTCACAATCGCAAATCGAGCTTGCAATACTCCAAAAGCTCGCTCCACATCTTTTCGGGTTGCTTCTTGAACTTTAGCAAATAACTCTGCTTTAGGACCTTGAGGGAGTGAGATAGATTGGATAAATGTTGACAATTTTGGATATATACCGTATGTGAGGTAGTACGCCAAATTATACATGTGTCCATTGACCACGTACTCCACCCTGGGAACTCGACCTTGTAGAATGTTATCAAAAACAGAAGACCGATCGAGGACATTAATATCGTTTAAGGTATCTGGAGGACCAAAAAAAGTGTGCCATATCCAAAGATCGTGTGAAGCTACAGCCTTTAAGACTATTGTCGATTTTCCCGATCCACGTGTGTACTGTCCTTTCCAAGCGGTTGGGCAATTTTTCCACTCTCAATGCATACAGTCAATGCTTCCTACCATCCCAGGAAACCCGCGTTTCTCTCCAATATCGAGTAGTCGTTGAAGATCCTCCGGTGTGGGTCTTCATAGATACTCATCTCCAAATAACTGTATTATTCTTTCAGTGAAATTTTGTAAACACGAAATTGCCGTGCTTTCACCAAGTCGGAGATATTCGTCAACCGTGTCAGCTGCTGAACCATAAGCAAGCCGACGAATTGCTGTCGTACATTTTTGTAGTGGAGAAAGAACAAACCTCCCGGTTGCATCTCTTCTTTGTCGAAAGAATGGAACGTCCTCTGAGAGGTGATGGACAATACGCAAGAATAATTTCTTGTTCATGCGGAAACGGCGTCTGAATAAATGTGCCGGAAATGTTGGATCTTCGCTGAAGTAGTCATTCCATAAACGGTTGTGTCCTGCTTCGCGGTTTCGTTCTATATAAGCATGTTTCCTTTGCTTATTGGGTTGAGCCTCCACTATGTTGTTGTATGTATCTTCGAAGATATCGTCGAAAGCTTCGTTCAATCTTTGTTCAGGTTCATCGGATGAAGATGATGACATTTTGTGGGTATTATTGGACTTGCTATCTTGCTAATCCCTCCTTGAAACAAAACAATATCAAGCCAAACGGTTTAGACTCGTTTTAAAATATCATATATTACCGTTTCTTTGAAAATTCTATAAAGGTTAACATATAACATTAACCTTTATAAAATATAAAAAAAGTTGAATAAGTATTTTGATTCTATGTAACGAAATTGATATAACATATAATTGATATAACATTAACTAGAACTTGTTTTAACCATAAGATCTATTAACATGTAATTGATTCTACATGTAATTGATTCTACTCTAATATGATATAACATGTAATTGATTCTACTCTAACATGATATAACATGTAACATTATCTTTACAAGAAGTTGAGATATCGTCGAGTGATCTTTGGAGTGATCTATGAAATACACTTCTCTTACCTTCTCCTTGTACCTGTGATCTTTGGAGTTAAAGACAAGCAACTTGTTTTGAGAGAGAGTGAAATTGTGAAGATCGATTTTAATAGAAGCAAAGACAAATATCAATACAAGTCGAGAAACATAAGAAATAGTAGCAAAAGATTACAAGTTCTGATGAAGAGGAAACAAAGCAAAGGAGAAATCTAGCTAAACAGAGGCTTCACAGAAGCTTATAGAAGTCAAGTGAAACAGAAGAACCAGTGACTTGGTTCACATGTCCTACACAACAAAACACTTTCACTTCTCCAAATGCACCCGTGAGTGAAAAGACGTAGTCCTTGTACTGAACCTGCAACAACAAATAAGACAAGAGTTAGCAAAGTATAATAGTAATAACTACTCAACATTACTAGACATATTTTTTTACCATATATTGAACGCATGTCTTTTTTTTTTAACACTTTTTAAATCTAAACAATAGATTTAACGAATACCTAATAAATAATGTAAAGTCGAAAATGGACCAGTATTTATTTGTCTCACTAAAGATTTACTTGAATATTTTATCCAAAATACGATTTACTTGAGTATCGTGATAAAGATATGCATTCCAAACGATAATTAAGAATATTGTTTAAGAAAAAAAGATTATTAAGAATATTATATGCCATTTATTTTTGAAAGGGATATATCGAATGAAACCCTAACAAATTTCACTCTCTATATATTGAACAGCCATTTCTCTCTACATTGCAACTTGCGATTCTATTTAGTTATGAAAATTTACTAGTTTGATTACGAAGCTGGATGCAGTAGACAAGCAATTGACACTAAGCTTTCTGAGCTTGATCATAGAAGCGGTTGAATAGGAGGTTGGACACCATGCTGAAGAGATAAATGCTTTGAAAGAGAACAAAGGACAAGTCTTTATACATTTAAGTGAGTGATTTTCTCCATTTTTCTCAGTTGTTGAAATCCCTTTTGCATGGAATAAGTTGCCATAAGTATGTGATCATCTGTGTTACAATTCTCTTACTGACATTTGAGATACAAAAAGTGGTCACAATATGTCTGATGATTTTCAGGGCTTGATAAGCAACATAGTTGAATTTGTTGGAGGGCCATTGGTTTATATATTTGTCTTGTCAAAATGCTAGGTCGTTGTTTATGCTTAGTGATTGTTTGAAAATGCTTTATGTGTCAATGCGGCATATATCTTTATTAGAAGATATTGCATTTTCCACGCTGCTACCTGGTTTGACTTGAAGTTCGACCATGCATTCTTTTAGATTACAACAAAATTAAATAGTAACTAATACATGTGTTCCATATGCTTCGAAGTTGTCAAGTACATATGAATGTCTGAGAATGCTGCTTCATGATACATTTTGTTTGGTATATGCTGTGAAGTTATATTTTCTTGGACCATAGTGGGTATTGGCAAAGATAATCTATTTGCTGAGGAGAATTTTGTTTTTATTCTTAATGCTGGTCAGGTTATTTATTTATTTTGCTGGGATATGATGTGCATGTGATAGATGTAAATTTCTTTTGCCAAGCTCACAAAGGTAAAGTTAGTTCATCTGACGACATAATTTGTATATCTTCTAACTCCATCGCTCGGGTATAAGAAACACTTGTATCTTAGGGGGTGGCAGAGTTGAATGAAGGTTGTCATCGGGTAAGCAAAATCAAAAGCATAATGTGTAAATGGGTACGCTAAATTTTATTAATTGGAACCAATCTTTTGATCTTTTTAGATATAAGAAAGCTCACCAACAGAACCCACAACCACAGCTAGTAATGTATTCGATGTAAAAATAACATATTCATTTCCATCTGGCAAGAAAATGCTCAAAAAGGTCGAACCACCATACGTAGATGTCATTCCGGAGTTTTACAACGTATCTACCTCTGGTTTGAGGCTTAGCCTATATGAACCTTTGCTTGCCAGATGATGATGACTATTTTATTGGTGCATGCAAAAGCTGAGACTGGGCGGTTTGCAATGCAGAAGGTTGATTCATATCGTGTTTTCAAAAAAAAAAAATTATCTGTGTACACAACATCTTTCACCATATTTTATGTGCTCGTACTGCTTACACTAGAAACATGAAATATCATTTTATTACTATCTCAAAGTATATGATCATGTTATAATTTATTTTATGATTATAACATTGTTGTCAGAAGGGGAGAATCTTTCCTCTTTCTGGTTGTTTGAAAATAGCTCATATCACAATTAATGATTCTCAAAGTATCATTATATTTTTTTTTATGAAACTCTCCAATATATTCACAGATGCATACCAGTAGTTGGTTAGAACAAACAAATGACAAATCACATCAACAAGGATTGTATAACTAAAAACAAAGAAAAAATCCTATGGTCACCCTAAGATCTCTCTAAAACCTAAACAATCTTTAGACAACACGAAGGCAATCAAAAACAAGTTTTGCAAATTGACATAGTTGGGTTTTGTCTATTCTTGGTGAGGTTTTGTCCCCTATCTCTCTCTTCTGTTCATACATTTTTTTCTCTCTCTTTGTCTCCCAGAAAACAAAAGAGAGAAAAAATCATTTTCTGCTTGAAAAAGAATAATTTTCTTGTTGAAGAATCGATCAATAGCGTGTGTTAGCTGCAATGCTAACTTGGGAGAGCCAGGTTAGGCTTGCAAGCAACACCGCCTTGACGAAAAAGCTAGCCTTCATCACATTCCTCATCATTGTGTTATGTCCAGCTATAATGGTCATGTCTCAGGAGCACAAGGTTGTGCCAGGTTCAGACGCAGATTCCCTCTTGAGATTCAAAGACACTTTAGCGAATGCTTCTGTCATTAGCAGTTGGGATCCTTCAACCGCGCCTTGTAAGCGAAAGTCATCAAACTGGTTCGGTGTTCTCTGTTTTGCCGGACATGTTTGGGGTCTACAACTTGAAGGAATGGGTTTAACCGGGAAGCTAGACCTTGAACCATTGACTCCTATCAAGGACCTAAGAACCTTAAGCTTCATGAACAACAATTTCGACGGTGCAATGCCATCTGTCAAGAAACTCGTCTCGTTGAAGTCATTGTACTTGTCTAACAACAGGTTTACAGGGGAGATATCCGCCGATGCGTTTGATGGTATGCATCATTTGAAAAAGCTTTTGCTGGCGAACAACGCCTTTCGCGGAAAAGTACCTTCTTCTTTAGCTTCTTTACCATTGCTTTTAGAGGTGAGGCTGAATGGTAACCAGTTCCAAGGGGCGATACCTGATTTTAAGCAGAAAGATCTTAAGTTAGCTAGCTTCGAGAACAATGACCTCGAAGGACCTATACCCGAAAGTCTACGGAACATGGATCCTGGCTCTTTTGCAGGTAAACTAAACAAACTTTTCAAGATCTACACATAGTTTTTTTTTTTTAAAAGTTGAATAACTACGCTATTACAAACTATGAAAAATATTACATTTTCCACATGAGTTCTTGAATTTGAAATGCAAATGATTGTTCTTATTTTTTGAACAATTCAGGGAACAAGGACTTGTGTGATCCTCCACTAAGCTCATGCTCAAAATATATATTGAATATATTGAAAAATTCAGGGAACAAGGACTTGTGTGATCCTCCACTAAGCTCATGCTCAGGGGATTCATGGTTTTTTCTGGATCCTCCTCCTAGTTCCACGGAGAAGAAGAACAAGAGCAGCTCTTTCTACACGATTGCAATCCTTTTGATTGTCATTGGTGTAATACTAGTGATCATCTCCCTTGTGGTGTGTCTTTCACACCAGAAAACAGAAGTGCTTGTCGGCTTATCCATCCGTTTTGATTGTCATTGGTGTAATACTAGTGATCATCTCCCTTGTGGTTTGTGTCTTTCACACCAGAAAACAGAAGTGCTTGTCGGCTTATCCATCCGCGGGGCAAGACAGGACATATAAATTCAGTTATGATCAACCCGCGGACACGGAGAGAGCCGCGGAGTCTGTTACTAGCTACACCACTAGGAGAGTAACAGTACAGGACCAGGACAAGCTCTTGTTTCTGCAAGAAGACATTCAGAGATTCGACCTTCAAGATCTTCTGAGAGCTTCTGCTGAAGTTCTTGGGAGTGGATGCTTTGGTGCTTCTTATAAAGCCGGGATAAGTAGCGGCAAGACGGTGGTCGTGAAGAGGTATAAACATATGAACAACGTGGGAAGAGATGAGTTTCATGAGCATATAAGAAGGTTAGGGAAGCTGAGCCACCCGAATCTGTTGCCTCTTGTGGCTTACTATTACCGTAGAGAAGAGAAGCTTTTGATCGCTGAGTTCATGCCGAACCGTAGCTTGGCAAGCCATCTTCACGGTACGCTTACTTTTTTTTTTGCCGCTTACTTTTTGTCGTCGTTATTATTATTATTATGATTATTATTATTACTACTACTACTAGGTTTTAACGTGATAAAACTGCTCTGTTGTTTCAGCGAATCATTCGGTG
>NW_013617923.1:0-205 GCF_000695525.1 Brassica oleracea var. oleracea
TACATCACTTGCATTTTTAGGAGAGTCTAGAGCATATAGGTTGCATTGGGATCAATGATTTAAAATGCCTTGTAAAGAACACTACCTCGCGCTCGAATAGCTACTGCATCTCTCAAAAAGCCTTGTATGTTTCGAGCCTTGAAAACTCTTCCTGAATCTCATTAGTTGCTGAAACTCAATCTTTGAAGCCAACTACAACCTTATT
>NW_013617923.1:258-854 GCF_000695525.1 Brassica oleracea var. oleracea
CCTTGTGTACTGAGTCATGGCTATACACACTTGAGTTGTCACATCCTTTACGTCAATCTTTTTGACAAACTCGAGTGGTGGACCACTCCCAAAACCATTTCCTCCTTTTAAGCTTTCATTGTTTGATGAGTGAGGCCTTTTTCGGAAAGTCTTACATGTGCATAATGTTGAGAGTATCGGGAACGACAATGTTTGATCTTCATTCTTGCTAGATTAGGCACTCTATTGTCTAGCTATAGGTGGAGGGTGAGTGTTGTGATTATGATTTGGGAGCATGAAAAGTTTGAAGAAAAAGAATAGACTCTTTGTGTTTAAGTGAATAGTCTTATTGGGATAAGTAGATAAACATCTAGCTCAAGTTTATGAAAAGTCTTGGCCCCCAAAAATAAAAATAAAAAAGAAAAAAAAAGAGAAAAAGAAAAGAAAAAGGGAGCTAGCAAAGTTGTTAGGAGATAAGAAATGTTTTTAAATTGTGAAAGAAAAAAAAAATCCCTTGTAGATTTCAAAGAAAAAGAGTTTTATGTGAAAAATGTTCTTATGAACTTTTGGTGAGAGATGTGAGTTGGGTTTGACATTGGGAAATGATTGTGTAACTT
>NW_013617923.1:997-1630 GCF_000695525.1 Brassica oleracea var. oleracea
AATAAAAGTCTTCCCTTACTCAACCAAATGATTTGGACCAATTGACCATTTGCAAGAATTCACCTGATATTTATTGCTTAATGAATGTGAGAGTTGGTTGAATGAATGTGTGGATGCTTGATGATGATTGTAAGGGCAAAACGAGTTTATATAGGCCTAGAGAAGCTAGAGTATAATAAGAGAGTGTGCTCATGTTGGATTTAGATGTTGAATTGAGTGCTAGATGTGTTTCTTTTGGCTATGAGCTCCCACCTTCAAACCTCTCTCCCTATGAGTTCTAGAAAGTTCACTTGTGGACAAGTAAAAGAACAAGTTTGGGGGAGTTGATATCTTGCATATTTTCATTGTGTTATCCAATCACCCATGTGCATTTTGATCATATAGACTAGGATTTAGCCATGTTTAGGTTGCATTTTGCATACATGAGTCTTTATTAGGTATTGGAGTACCACATGAAGTTCTTGGAGACATTTGAGTGCATTTGAAGCTCAAAAGAGATGATAAAGGTGATCATTGGACGAGCAGTGCATGGGAGCGACCCTACCGGAGCGGTGCCATGAACTCGCTGTGCCTTACCTCTCAAAGCGACCTTACCAGAGCGGCCTCACGAGGTCGCTCGCCATTTCATCGTTT
>NW_013617923.1:1704-12728 GCF_000695525.1 Brassica oleracea var. oleracea
GGTGATTAGGTTAGAGCTAGGATGTTTTAGTGTAGATCATTCTTAGTCCTTGCTAGTAGAGTATTCATAATTCATCTTCTGAGTTGGCCTCTCAAAAGTTGATCTTTAGGCATTTTCCACCCAAAAGGTGTTTGATGAAATGCCTGAGAGAACTCTTCTAAGCTTTTAGCATACTTTGCCAAAGACATTTGTTATTAGAGGTGCTAAGATAGCCATTAGACTTGTTAGTAATGATTGCTTTCATATTATTCAACCAGAGACATTTGATGTTTGAAATGTGTTAGTAAATGAACATTCATCTAGACATAGAGCTTGTTTAGAACTGTGTCTAAGCTTAAGGTTGATAGTTTGATTGATCGTTTGCCATCCTTAGTTCGAAACTTGATCACCCAAAGTCTAATCCCTATGCCCATGAGTTCTCTTTTCCCTTAGTCAAGAAAGTTACTTCATTTATCACTTTTATTATTCTGCAACTGCATTAGCATTAATCAATATTTTAGAAATCTTTTAAATCACCGGTTGCACTTAGATTAAGTGAGTACTTTCATTCTCAGTGCTTTGAAATCCCTTAGAATTGGTTCGACAATCTTTTATACTACATCATTTGTCTTAGGAGCCTTGAAAACTCCTAACATCACTTCTACACCCAGGTATGGGGTTCGAATCCCAGACAACGCAATTTCTACAGGAAGAGGTCTGAGTTTCAATTCCCGGAGAAGGCAAATTATGCATAAAATTAGAGAAAATGCTTACAAGAGATCTTCAGCATGGCGCAAGGAGTACCGTCAGGAATGGATTTCATAGCTCAAGGTGATGCAGTCAGACGTGAATCTTCATAAGGCAGGTAGAATTGTCGGCTGTAATATCGTCTATGTAATATTTCTCATAATTTGTAATAGCATAATTAACCAGACAAAAAAAAAAGACATAGATTATCTTTGCTACGAAAGTTGATTTAATTGATTGTACTGCTTTGGGTTCAAGACTTGTTCTTCATAAATCCTTAGCAATTTTTTAAATTTGTGATCACTCAAGTTTTAACCCGATAAATTAACTGCAATGGCACAGTATAAAGTATTCCGTAGTAATGCGGAATCGAATCCACAAGGACCAGATATACACTTCAATTCTCAGTTAGAATCAATGTAGAAGTCACAGAGATTGGTTTTTAGAGAAACTAAATAATGTAATAAATAAAGAGCGATGTAAATTATAAGATAAAATCGTTATGCATCATATAATTTTCATGAAATCAGATCACTAATGCATGTATTATGTCAGGAAATTAATGAAGAATCATTCTTGAAATGAAAACACAGTTGTATAATAGTTCCAATACCGTGGCTCCAACTATTATGCTTTATTCTATCTTTTGAGAACTTTTTGGAGAGACAAAACAGAACTCAATAAAGAGAAAATTTTCGAACTCCTTTAGTTACTCTTTTGATCTTTAATGAAATTTATTTAGAATATGATTTGTATTTTTCCTATGAAGTCTGAGTAACACACCTATTAGATTTAGGGTTCTTCAAATGAATGATAAATAATTAGATTGAATTTAGGGTTATTTCAAGAGTTTGCTGAGCTTCTTGTGGATCAATGTCATATTCTTTACCTAGATTGTTCTTAATGCTAGTTCTTGATTGACAACCTGAAAATGGATCTTAGGATAATTGGTAGATCAAAAGTGTTACTGATTGCATGAATTAATCGTAGGTGAGCTAAATATCTATCTGCAAAGAGATTTGATTTAGGGATTTAGTGAACTTATTAAATCTGATATTAATGCTTGTATTAACTGATTTAATTCCCAAAGAGATTTGGAATTCTAGGATCTAGACATAGATTATCTTTGCAACGAAAGTTGATTTAAATGATTGTACTGCTTTGGGTTCAAGCCTTGTTCTTCATAAACCCTTAGAAATTGTTTGATTTGTGATCACTCAAGTTTTAACCTGATAAATTAACTGCAATTGCACAGTAAAGTATTCCGTAGGAATGCGGAATCGAATCCACAAGGACAAGATATACACTTCAATTCTCAGTTCGAATCAATGTAGAAGACACAGAGATTGGGTTTTAGAGAAACTAAATAATGTAGTAAATAAAGAGCGATGTAAACTAGATAAAATTGTTATGCATCATGTAATTTTCATGAAATCATATCACTAATGCATGTATTTTGTCAGGAAATTAATGAAGAACCATTCTTGAAATCAAAACACAGTTGTATAATAGTTCCACTAACACAGTTGTATAATAGTTCCACTATCGTGAATCGATCTATCTGAAATCTTGATTGATCGATATGAGTTCTTGTCATCCTTCTGCTCGCGCGTCAGACAGATCACTCCTCAGTAACATTACTTTAAATACAACTCTCAGATAGACTTCAAACCAGTGGCATAGGAAAAATAACTCAATTCTATTTAGTGTGTCCAAATTTGAGCTAAAGCCGCCAAAGAAAATCCTCCATCAATTGCTAAACTTTTGACGTATTTGCATAACTCTACATCTCCAATTGTCTTTCTACGTCTAATTTAACATAAAACCTGTAAAACACAATATAACACCAAACAACTCCAAAAGACTTTAACATTCATACTTTGACTCGATAAAAGATTCAAAACATAGATTACAAACTAGTAAAAACAGTGATATATCAATTTCCCCATACTTGAACATTTGCTTGTCCTTACGTAAAGACTAACAAAACTCAAAATCCCTTTAAACTTAGATCTTATGATTAATTGAGATCAAGCTATTGCTTGACTCAATACCTGAAAATAAACAAGTATGATCTAACTGACTAGATACAAACGAGAGTTGATCTAGTGAGTTAGAGAATATAAATCAAACATGTCCGTAAAGCTTTCTGGAAGAAGCATCGATTGACGCAGCGATAGTTCTGTCAATCGATATTTTGAAAGGTGTATTGATCGATGATTCGTTATCGACCGACGGAGCGATAGTTCTGTCGATCGATATTTTGAAAGGTGTATCGATCGATGTTCCTAACGAATCATCGATCGACACTTTCTCGCGATTAACATACGATAGTTGAAATCCGAGATCCAGATTTGATAATTATATCTTGGTTTCAATTCAAGAATAATTACTATCAATAAACCCCTAAAAACCCAAATTAAATATTTACTTATCATACTTGAGAATATACCTGAATCTAGCTATTATCCCAACTGTTAACAACCTCAAAACAAACCAATCGAGCAATACCCTTGCTCACCAATTCATTTACTACTTTAAAACCTATAAACCAATTAATCTAGCCTATTTCGAAGACCATAATCTATTGTGTAATCCTAGAGTCTCTGTGGATTCGATCCCTAAGTACTACATCTGAACCTCTTATTTGAGAGAGTAATTCACTCCTTATGGTAATTTGAGTGATATCACTTGCTTCCACCTTTGTGTGTTAATTCCATTCAAAGTAAAATAATGGAATCATGAGAAATTTTCCTACCCCTTTACTACACAGGAAATCATCTCAATATTTTCTCTTATTTTTTTCAACTGAAAGGAAGAGAGAAGGGAACCATACTCACACATACCCGCCTTTTCAGACTTAAACAAGGAATCCAATCTAGTGTATACCAAGGACCAAGTTAAGAGAATCAAGTATGTTATGTTGGAAGCCAGTTTGGATCTTTCAGACACCCTCATAAGCATGGATGTTATTGGTAGATCAATCTACTTTTTCTTTTCCATGCTGTACAGTCTGCAATGAATAGCTGGAAAAATGATCACAATGCGTCAGTTAAATTGTTTGTTCCACGAAAATCTCATAGTTCCCGACTAGCTCTGACTGAATAAAACAACTGACTAAAGGAAAAAAGAAAAAAATTTGATCAAACAAGTTAGTAACCATCAAAGACCCTCCCTAAACTTACTTTACACTGTCGTCTCGGTGTCAATAAAAGAAGAAGGCATAAAAATAAAGGAATGAAGTTTTTTTTTATTTTTGTCAGACGACTTGCCTGGGAAAGATCAATCGATCTGGAAGTAAAACGAACGATCACTATCTCACTGCCTTCTTGGATCGACCAATTCTTAGAGATGATTGGCCATTCTCAGGTTTTTTCGAAAAAATCTGAAAAACATTAAATCGAAAACCAAAAATTAGTGAAAAAGTATGTACACTTAGCAATGAGTTGCGTCCCATCAAGTGCTTTTTAACGTCATTAGCTCAGATTTTGGATATCAGATTCAGTCCGGATGAGAAAGGGAACTTGCTCCAAACAACACCCAATATCCAAATATCTTCAGCTTTAGAACACTGCTTATGAATCGTTTCACATCATCATGTCCTTTGTCTTTAAAATCTGATGTGAGAATAGCTCGAAATTTTGCAAAAGGTTGTGAGATACCTTTGCTTTTCACCTTATTCTCAATCACAACATCAAAAAAACTCTGAGGAACCAATAACAAATGAGGATTTCCCTTGTATTTTCTATACTTCAGCTTCTTCTTGGACTTTCCACCAGATGTATGTGATTTGATAGTAATTTCTCCATCTATAACTTCCTTGACATCACTCTTGTCACCTAAATCTTTTCTAAAGCACAACTACATGAAAATGACCATCAGGCTTACCAATGCATGAAGTTAGATAGATGTCCTTGTCTTGAGAAACTGCCTTATAAAAGACATTCTCATAGATCTTTGCAAAAGATATTCCAACCTTATATATATATATATATCAATTATTACACCAACTGTAGCCAAAAAGACTCTTCCAAGGATTAGAGGTTTGTTTGCACCAATTCTCATCTCCACAACCTGAAAGTCTAAAGGATCAAGACAGTTTCCCATCACCAACTGAATGATATGTGGCTTGATCTCATAATCCACAATCATGGGCCGCTTCTTTGGACCATGTTGCTCAACATGAAGTTGTATCAGTGAATACTCAGTGTGTTCATGCAGTCCAGATAGTTTAACTTGTTGATTATGGTTGATGTTACCCATCTCAGCTTGTTTTTTTTTTTCTTTTCGGTTTTTCGCTATACTCTTGCTAGTTCTTTGTTATCCAATGAAATCAAATCTTTAGAATGTTGTCCACTTCTTGTCATGCACCTGAAACACCAAAGATAAGAAGAAAAGAGCTTGTAAGTACTAAAATAAAAGAAAAATATATACTAAATCCTAGATGAGAAATAGAAGGCGTTATTGGTCCCCAGCAACGGCGCCAAGAACTTGATCACTTAGGTTTTAATCCGATAAACTAATGCCAGTGCACAGTAAAGTAAAGTACATAGCAGTAATCCGGGATCAAATCTACAAGGACCACATACACACTTCAATCTCAGTTTGAATCAAGATAGAAGACACAAAGATTGGTTTGCAGAGAAACTAAATAATAGTACAATAAATAAAGAGTGGTGTAAACTATAATGGAAATTCGCTAGGCATCAAGTAATTCTCAGGAAATCATATCATGGATGCATGTATTTTGTCAGAGAATTGACGAAGAACCATTCTTGAGCTCAAAACCCAATTGTATAATATTTCCACTCACATGCCTCCAATCATTATGCCTAACAACCTAGAGAACAAACACCCGTTGAACGTATGAGATTAGACATGGATTAAGTTTTAGTTTTGATATGTTCACAAAGCACAATAATATCAACTCCTCCTATTGGTTAATTAAGGACACTTTGCTCACTAAGATTTATTTCAGGCAATTAAATCAATTCATGTAGTATCTAATCAACACAGATCAATAAACTAATTGGCCAAATTATTCCAAGCATGAAAAAACAATCATGGTGAAGAACTCTAATGAAAATTCCCTAATCTATCAATCCTCAGCATTCAATCTCTGCAATTATATTGAAAACCTTCAGCTCAACACTGAAACTACTCATGCATGGAAGAAGAAACACAAATCAGTTGAGAGAACATCATTAGATAAAAGAGAAGCAACGGGAGTTCATAAGATAATCTCACGTCTCCCCTCAATTCAAAAACCTTATAATTTGCTGCAAAATAAAGTTTAGCCTAAACAAT
Source organism: Brassica oleracea var. oleracea (assembly GCF_000695525.1). NCBI lineage: Eukaryota > Viridiplantae > Streptophyta > Magnoliopsida > Brassicales > Brassicaceae > Brassica > Brassica oleracea. Next base: position 7,738 of record NW_013617923.1, read on the forward strand.
GACTAAAAATAGTAAATATAGGTCAAAAATACGCCAAAGACTTATTAGGTAATTTAGAATAGTTTCAGGGCAACGGAAAGTGTATAATTCTCATTTTATCATTCATGCATGGACCGATCGAACTAAAATATTGATCGAACGACCTGAGTTCTCGTCAGTCTTCTGCTTGCGCGTCAAATGGACTACTCTTCGGTAAAACGAGCATAACTTGTTAACTAACTGTCATATCGACCTCAAACCAGAAGCATTGGAAATCTAACTCAATTCTATATCGTATATCAACATTTGAGCTAAATCCTTCGGTGGGAAATCCTCCATCCATTGCTAAATTTCTGATGCATTTTCATAACTATGCATCTCCAATTGCCCTTTTTCATCCAATTCGACATAAAACCTGTAGACACACAAAATAACACCAAACGACTCCAAGAGACTCTAAAACACATATTATGACTCGATAAAAGACTCAAAACATAGATTATAAACTAGTTAAAACACTGATATATCAATCTGCAAATCTGATTTACCAGCGAGTTCCCCTTAGTCTAACGCCCTTCTCCATCATTTATATGCTCTTTTTTATTTACTTGTTTAGCTTAGTTCAAAACTGATAGTGATTGAGTGATCTGAGTCTCTGTGGTACGATCCCTAAGTACTACACTGCACTTCTGAAATTACGGAGTTGCTCATTAGTGTTAATTGAGAATATCATTATTCGGCATGCCTCTCTTCGTTGGTAAAGTGTGCTCGTCCCATGGCTATGTTGAACACAGTCATGATCGCTAGGATCAGACTCTCCTGAGAAGGATGGGATTCTCAGCTTGTCCATGTGATAGATCTTAATGTCGGTGATTTTCTTTGTAAAGGAGGTTTCTAGGGTTGCATAAAGGAAATGTTTGATCTTGGGAGCCGAACTTGTTACTTTGTCGATCTTCAAGGTAATATCATGCATTGTGCTCTGAAGAACGTCGATTTTCGGGTATGTTGCTTGATCGGCTCCCTGTGCTGCAGGATTGTCGGTGTGAAAGAGTCGCATTCTCGTTGTCTCGGGTTGGTCGTCGCCAGCCGCAGGTGGCACGACGTGGTGATTATGACACCAAGGTGTCGGCGGTATCATCTCCAGCCATCTTCGATCTTTCTAGGTGTTGATTTCTAGTTCTCCACAGACGGCGCCTATTGTTTAATTTGAATTTTCCATGTATAGAGAGTATGCACGACTACGATGATGAGTTATGTTAAAGATGTTTATTAATCGATCAAAGATGATTACAAGGTGAATGACTAAGACTCTGTAAAATGAATGATCAACTCGGCAAGAAGAAAATAAACTACAAAAAAAAAAACTAATCTTGTGCCGAATTGCTCGTGTGTGTTAATAATCCTTCTCGTTCGTCGGCCTTCTCCTTTTATACTCGACTTGTTGCATTTTCTCTTTAAGTCAGCCTAACCTTACACTGCCTTTAAATCAGTTGGACTGAGTTTTGTTTACTTTATAAGCCTTTTTCGGAGGGATACAATCTATCTCCAACACTTTTCATGACTGTAAGAATTGACATTATCATCTGTCCACCCTTTATGTTGCCATCCATATACAGTCCTCTGCTTTGTTTACTTTTGTTTGCCGGAGAGCAGCGTCTCTATATTGACGTGGCAACAAAGAAACTACAGTTTATTACCAGACTCAGAAAAGATGTACATCCTGGTTCAACATGACAAGGTGATCCCAACGACAGTTAGATCCCTCTCTAGTTCCAGACCATGGCCACACACTGCATCGACATTTTAAACACACTCTTTAGATATATCAAATTATATTTGGATGCCATGGTTCTATACAGCTATAGAGCCAAATTCTTCTCTTTATAAATAGCTGTTATATATTAAAATAAACTTTACAAGGCTGGCATTTTCAAAATATACTTCTAGTTAAATCAAATTCAATCCACGGTGGATTCCAAGTGTGGATAAAAGAGTTGCAAACGACTTTTAGGTAGGATGATATTGAGAGCATTATTTATTTGGTGACCTAAGTTATATATTTGCATAAGTTTGAATAATACCACTACGAGCTCCTAAGATTATATTTTTTAATTATTGAAGTTAGATTAAACCTAAAGTTAGATGTCGACAACAACAAAATATTAGACAAAAGTCTCTTGTATAACCACGAGTTTTTGGACGGCGAAAGAATTATTTAAATGGAAAATAACGGCTAGTAGTACTCCTTTTCTCATGTCTTTTTCTTCGTTCCTCTTATCAAATCGAACTTACTTGGTATAACATAGTTCATAGAACGGCGCCGTTGTTTTTCGGTCATCCATCATTTGTGTGCACGAGAAGATGCTATCCCTGACGTTAGTGGCTGGAATCAATTTCAAGAATATTCTTTCCTTTTTTTTGAACTTTAATATTATTTACTTTTCACAAGTGTAGTTGTGAACTTTTTGTTTTACAAAATGTTTATACAGTTGGGCCTCGTTATTTTATCATTTTATTGTTTTGGTTTAGTTACATTCACAAAATGTAGAAAGTTTACTATGATATATGTTCTTCACAACCAACTTTATTGATACTCACCTAACTTTCTCATTATATATGAAATATCATCCTTTAATCATGGTTTACAACTTCGAAATATCACCTAACTTTCTCATTATGACTTATCAAACTAAAGTAAGAGGTTATAAGCTTAAATAAATTGCAACATTACATAACGCCCTGACTACCCACGACTGATGGACCTTCAACGCCCGTTCACTCGGTCCGGGCGGTACGTTAATTTTTCTAAGTTCTAAAAGTATTGTTTACTAACCATGCAATCACCACATGATCTTTCCTTGTATTTTGGGTTCACTTGCACGATATCGTGAATCACTTCCCGATATGTCACTCATCCTTCCACTATTCCAGATCAAGCACGCTTAACTCTGTTGTTCTAAATGGATATGTGTCGACAAAGGTAAGCGCACTTTAGTGACATAGATAACCAAATCAATTATCTTAAGCCTTCTCACATATACCAGAAATCATGATGATACAATCCACACCCACTCACAGAGCGTAACGCTCCGTTGCACACAACAACAGGTCTCAAGACACCTCTCAGTTAGAACCGATATGGCTAATTAGCTCTGATACCACTTGTAATGCCCCGACCGCCCACGACTGATAGGCCTTACACGCCCGCTCACTCGGCCCATGAGCCACATTCCGTGCGACGGATGGTGTGTTAATTTTTTCAAGGCCCGAAAATCTTGTTTACTAACCTTGCAATCACCACATGACATTTCCTCGTGCTTCGCCTAACTTGCACGATATCGCGAATCACTTCCCGATATGTCACTCATACTTTCACTACTCCAGGTCAAACACGCTTAACTCTGAAGTTCTAAATGGATGTGTATCGGAAAAGGTAAGCGCACTTTGATGACATAGGTAACCAAAGCAACTCTCTTAAACTTTTTCACACATAACAATGAGATAACTTTCACGCAAATATCTCTATAAAGTTTTTTGAAAAATTCAGTATTATTGTTTGCACAAAAAAAGATCAGTATTCTATGTCTTTATTTTAAATCTCATAACTATTTAATATATGTGTATAAATAATTAACTAAAATTACTATGGTTAATTTTATTCTTAATAAAAGAAACCTTTATTTGACCTTTTTAATAACAAAAATAATATCTTATTTTGTAATATTATTATTGTGTTTTATGTGTCATGTTTATGTGAATTCCCATAAGATTTATTATACAAATATCTTTAATAAAATAAAATCAATTTAATAATTAATTTATTTATTTTAATATATATATATATATTATGTCTTTAAAATATAAACAGTTCTTCATGCATATATATAATTTATTTTAATAATATTCTTGTGTTTCTTTCAAAAATTGACTTTAAATATTTATCTTAATAAAATTCATAAAAGTAGCTACACAAAAATCATTAATATATATTTTAATATTCCTATGAACTTCAAATAATATAACAGATTTTAAAATAAATAATTTTAAATATTTTACTATGAATAAATTATTAATCAAAGAATTAGAAGAATAAAAATAGGTTAAATAATTTGATTTATTTCTGTAACTAAGTTGTTATTGCTTGGCCAGACAAACACAAGACGATGTCTTAAGCCACATTTAAAATATATGGGGTACGACTACTCATTTATACCTATTTGGCTCGTTTATGCAACTCAAAATTAACTGAAATTTTAGAATTTTTTTAAAGAACATATATCAATTAATTTAAAATTTACAAAATATATTTATAAATCTAACATAAGAATAAAATAATAATAACTAAAATTTATTTTTACCTTTAGCCTAATTAGGACTAAAATAATTGTAGTTTTTTTAGTGCAGGCAATAATTGTAGTTTCAGTCGGAGAAACTGATCATGCAACTCAATAGATTCAAAAATGAATAATCAGACCGATTTAAACCTGATATCATGGGTCTAACAAAAATAGCAACATGAAAATATTAAGACAATCTTCAATTTATTTTTATATATTTAAATAGCAATATATTCGTAGATTGTTCTTTTTAACTGAAATGACATACAAAAATATTTAGTGTGGATTCTAGGAAATACAATAAAAAATCATATTTGTTACCAACTTTATAAGGGATATAATTTTGACATTATAAGAAGGTCTTATAGTAGACATATTTTCTCATCCGTAAAGAAAAACATAATGTCGATAACAAAACAACGGGTGATTTGTGGACGCATGTGATTGAAAATAAGCCATGAATCCAAGCCTAAAGAAGAACATGCAAAAATGTATATGTGTTATGAACCAGAGTGTCGTGGATGGCTCATAACCAAAAGATTATGATTTGTAATATTTTTATTTATCTATAACGGTGTAATCTCCAATATAAGGAACCTCTATGTTATGAATAAACATAAACTTTTCCATTACTTTCACAACACGTTATCAGTACGAAACTCTAAATCCCTAAGC
>NW_013617924.1:0-8608 GCF_000695525.1 Brassica oleracea var. oleracea
AAAGAGATTGGTTTCATATTCTAATAAAAGGAATACTTTTGGTTACGCTATTGTTCTAAGTTCTTAAAGCACAAGTAGGTTAAAACCTAACAAGTGGTATCAGAGCAATCCAGGTTTTGATTGCAAGGGTACTTGAACAAGAATGACTAAACCAAAGATCGAGAGAATCGACATAGATCAGTTCGATGGAACAGGAGATTTTTCTCTATGGAAGGTTCGGATGATGGCTCACTTTGGTGTCATAGGGCTAAAGGATATCCTAACAGATGAGAAGCTTCTAATGGATTCACCAGTCAACAAGGAAGAAGGAGTTGATACCTTGAAGGAGACGGAGAAGAAAGAAGCTGAAGGCGTCCCGACCATTGATCCCGTCAAGCTCGGGAAATCCGAGAAAGCGAAAGATCTCATTGTTGTGAACGTGGGAAACCAAGTCCTAAGGAAGATCTGCCACTGTGAAACGGCTGCTGCGATGTGGACAGCTCTCAATACGCTGTAAACGGAGACGTCCTTGCCGAATCGTATTTACCTGCAACACAAATTTTACACTTTCAAGATGAACAATTCAAAGACTATTGATGCAAACGTTGATGACTTCCTAAAGCTAGTAGCAGATCTAAATAATTTGAGCGTGGACGTTGATGAAGAAGTTCAAGCTATACTACTACTAAACTCAATGCCTCAGCGATATGATCAACTCAAGGAGACCCTCAAGTACGGACGGGACACTCTCAAGATCAACGAAGTAACCGGGGCTGCACGATCTAAGGAGAGAGAGAGTTATTGGAAAGTGGTAAACTCTCTAAGTCTCAAGATGAGGGCTTATACGTTGAGGATAGAGGAAGGTCATCAAACCGATCAAACAAAGGAGGCAGCAAGTATGGGAAAGGAAGATCTCAGAGCAGATTTGGGAGATCGAAATCTCGACCGAAGTATGACAAGAACATCAAGGGTTGTTTCATCTGCGGCAAAGAGGGACATTGGAAGAGGGAATGTCCAGACAGGAGGTCTAATAAATCAGCCAACGTTGCAGAGGAACCGAAGCAACCATTAGTGCTAACGGTTAGCACTAAGGATTCCAAAGAGGAATGGGTAATGGACTCCGGATGTTCTTTCCACATCACTCCAAACAAAGACGTACTGTTTGACCTAGAAGAATTCGAAGGAGGCAGAGTTCTAATGGCAAACAATACACACTGTGATGTAAAAGGTATTGGTAAGATAAGGATCGTGAGACCCGATGGAACCATGGTGGTTCTCAAAGATGTGAGATACATGCCGACTATGAGCCGGAACTTGATATCTTATGGGATGCTTGAGCGGTCAGGATGCCAATATGAAGGGAAAGACTATATGATCAAGTTCTACAAGGACGGAAAGGAGGTCATATCAGGAAAGTTCAACGAAGGTCTCTATTATCTACAAGGGAAAGAAGTCGAGACTGTTTCAGACACAGAAACAAGTCTTGATGGTTACATGCTGGCCAGGGACCGAGTTAGAAGGAAAATAAAACCACCATCAAGATTTGAAGATGAGGATTTTGTGGCCTATGCACTAGCAGCAGCAGATGAGATAGAAATTGAAGAACCCAAGACGTTCATGGAAGCAATGTCAAGTAGGAAACAAAAGCAATGGAAGAATGGAGCAGATGAAGAGATGGATTCACTCAAACGAAATCACACATGGATCTTGATTGAGAAACCTGAGAATGCAAAGGTTATAGGGTGCAAGTGGATTTGCAAACTAAAACCAGGAATCCCTGGAGTAGAAGAGCCGAGATATAAGATGAGATTGGTGGCTCAAGGTTTCTCACAGCAAGAAGGGATTGATTACAACGAAGTGTTTTCTCCGGTGGTGAAACATGTATCAATTCGCATCATGCTCTCAATCGTGGTCAATAAAGACTACGAGCTCGAGCAGATGGACGTGAAAACGACATTCTTACACGGTGACCTAGAAGAAAGAATTCTAATGAAACAACCTGAGGGATATGTTAAGAAAGGGGATGAAAACAAAGTTTGCCTACTTAAGAAATCTTTATATGGACTAAAACAATCTCCAAGACGATGGAATCGTAGGTTTGATTGTTTCATGAAGACTCAACAGTTCCTAAGAAGCAAAGAGGATCCGTGTGTCTACATGAAGAATGTTAAAACGGCACAAGCTGTATTCTTACTCCTATACGTTGATGACATGCTCATAGCATCAGGTGATAAGCAAGAGATCAGGAACATCAAAGAGAGTCTGAGCAAGGAATTCGAGATGAAAGACTTGGGAAAAGCATCAAGAATATTAGGGATGGATATCATAAGAGATAGAGCGAAGGGAACTCTAATATTGTCACAAGAAGGCTATCTACAAAACGTAGTCGATACGTTTGGAATGACAGTTGCAAAGGCCGTGGTAGCACCAACATCATCTCAGTTCAAACTAAGGAGACTCAGACCAGAGCAGAAAGAAGAAGAAAGAAAGTTCATGGAAGAAATTCTCTATTCAAGTGCAGTAGGGAGTATTATGTACGCAATGGTCGGTTCTCGACCTGACTTGGGTTTTACGGTAGGATTAATAAGCAGATATATGTCTGAACCTGGTAGAGAACACTGGGAAGCTACTAAGTTGGTTTTAAGGTACCTAACAGGAGCTACAGGGAGGTGTCTAACGTTCACTAAAGGATCGAAGTTCAGCATAGAGGGATTTTGTGACTCTGATTATGCTACAGACCTTGACAGAAGAAGATCTGTTACTGGATATGTATTTCAAGTATGGGGAAATACTGTAAGCTGGAGATCAGGGCTACAAGACGTGGTAGCTCTTTCGACAACCGAAACCGAGTACATGGCTCTAACCGCGGCTGCGAAAGAAGCTTTATGGCTAAGACGACTATGCAAGGAACTTGGTTTTGATCAAGAAAGCGTCAAGATTAACTGTGATTCACAAAGCGCTATAGCCCTAGCAAAGAATCAGGTTCATCACGAACGAACTAAGCACGTTGACACAAAATATCACTTCATAAGAGATGTAGTCAAAGATGGCAGTGTTACTCTATCTAAGATCCATACTAGCAAGAACCCAGCATACTTTCTAACTAAGGCCTTACCAGGACAAAACTTTGATCTCTGTTGTGAACTTCTCAAGATAGCCTAAGAGAACGGCACGACAGGTAACTTTGTTATCGACTCACCTCGTACAAGAATTACAAACTATACTTCTTATCGATAACAAGGAAGCTCAATGGTTACACGGAAGTTACCTGCTAGGAGAGATGTGAGGCGAGGAGCGCTAAGACAAGGAGGTCTCAGATCAAGGTGGAGTAAGCTGAGATAAATCAAAACAGGAAACCAAGATGGCTAAAGACATGTGAGAGAACGTCTTAAACAGCTAAGTAAACAGCTGAAGGGAGACAAGTACCTCAATCGGTAACAAGGAGGTTAATGGATCGACGGAGAAGATTAACGACACGGGAAATGTCTTAAACAGCTAAGAACGAAGCTGAAGGGAGACATGAGTCGTTGATGCAGAGGAGGAGACGCATGTGGTTGCGCCCGAGAAGCTGAAAGAAGATCAGAAACATTGAGAAGTTATCAAAAGGGATTCTACTATCAAATCAGAATATAAGCAGGAGAAGTAAGGAGAAAACGGCTCTAATTAAAAAAAAAAATCGGTGAACATTTACCGGAAAAGGGGACGTCAGATTTCCGGTGAGATTTATATCATCTCCGATGGTTTAAGAGAATAACTTTCTCCAGGGAAAGAGGAAGTCGCGATCTTCTTTCATGATAAACAAGGATCGGAGTGGGAAAGACCGCCGTAAATGGTGGAGGGTTCACGAGGAAGAAATACGGAGGGGACGAGTCAAAACACTTCAAAGACAAGATGCAGTGGTGGATCGAAGACCTTGACGAAGGATCTGATCGATTAGGGACATCACCGTAGTAGTCGCCGTTGAGAATCTCCGTAAGAGCCGCCATGGACGAAGGAGAGAGAGCTCGAGACGTCTCTTGGATACATTGAAGAAGGAGACAAAATGAGTTGAAGAAATTAAAGCCCAAGGTGGAATTTGTGAACTTATGGGCCTCAATTGTCTTTTGCTCCTTGGCCAAACTTCTGAAACCTGCAGACATAAAGAAAGACGGTCAAACGAAGTCTAATGCAAAAAGGAAACTTTGCATAATATGTTTGAAGATAGGAGAATCATAGCAGTATAAATAGGGGACCTAGGTCATTGTTAACCATTACGGTTCAGAGCAATAGATAGAGATATAATTCAAGAGTTCGAGTCTTTTGCATTGTGATCTAAGCTTTCTATTGTTACACAAAGAGATTGGTTTCATATTCTAATAAAAGGAATACTTTTGGTTACGTTATTGTTCTAAGTTCTTAAAGCACAAGTAGGTTAAAACCTAACATCTAAGATCATTTTTTGGGAAGTCAAGCTGTTCTGATGAGTCAAGAGTTGCTGATGAAGGATCTATCTGGGGTATTCTCGAGCAGAGAGACCTAAAAGGAAGAGTAATGGTTCTGTTCCTGGGAGCCGAGCCATAGGAGATTTTTTTTCGATTTCTATGAGACAACCTGCGAAGAGTTCGAACAAAAAGTCATCGACTAGTTTAGGGTATCCACATTGCAGTTTTTGAAGAGAAGTACGAGTTCGAACTCAGACAGAGATAGAGAATTCTATTCAAGGAGCTATCTTGCATTGCAAGCAATCTCAGCAACAGAAGCAGAAGCAGAAGCAGTATAGGGTTAATGAGGTCGGATTCTGTTCGTTGTCAGCATCAAGAATTGCAGTGGCAGATGATTGAGAACGGGCTCAGATGTTTAGAGGTTAACTAAGCAATTAAATTGGACACGAAGATGATGAGAAGATTTAAGTTTTTTTTTGCTTTTTCTTTGATTTTCTATGAAATTTCATAAAAACCCGAAGGCCATTTCCATGTAAAAAATAAACAAAAATGATTACAAATCTTTGTTTTAGATTTGAATTACTTGTGATTTGAAATTTTTATATTCGATTCCAGTTTTGAAATAAAAATTAATGCAAATCAAGGCTTTCATTTCATACCTGCAATCAAGGCTTCCTTCAGGGTTTGGAATTGATCGAACGCAAGCATACGATGTAGAAGAGCTTCTGTCCCGACTTCTTTTGCAAAATTGCAGTGGAAAATAAGGTGCCTAGCGGTTTCTTGCTCCCCACATCTCGGACAGGGTACAGCACTCACAGCCTCGTTTTTCCAAATTAGAACCCAGGGACAGAGCTCCTTCAACCAACTTCTACATAAAGAGCTTGACTTTCGGGGGACAGGGTGTCCCCCAAACCTTCTTCGTCCATTCCAACTCGAGTAATGAATCCGCCTCATTGTCGAGAGTTGCTCTGTTCTTCATTGCAATGAAATATCCTGACTTGGTGGTATAGACTCCGTCCTTAGTAGGTGTCCAAACGAAATCGTCAATGGCCCCTAATGTGCTCGGAGAGATGCAGAGAATTTCCTTTGAGATGAGTGGGAATAAGGATTTAACTTTGGGAACGTTCTACTCGTTGGATCCTCTAGTTAGTAGATCAGCAACCATAAGATGTTGATCCTTTTCATTCGGTGGACCAACCGGTCGTCCAATATTATCTTTTAAGATCCAGCGCCACACTCTTGTTGAATTCCCATCTCCGATCGCTTTTTGTTCCACTCGTTCGAACTTTTTTTAATTATAGGCATTATTTTGTTTTGATTTGGTAACTGGTACTGTGAGGAGAAGGGACGGATTAGCTCATAACTATTTCTCTTTCCATCAAATATTGGCTGGAGAATTAAAGGATAGGGTACCAGTGCGAGTTTCTTCAATACGAGTAATAAATAAAAGTAATTGACTAAGTCTTGTTCAAAGAAGATGACAAAAGGCAAAAGAAAACAAAGAGGAGATGATATGCGGAAACAAACACGACACTTGTAAAAATGTAACTTATCGTTCTTTCCTTTTTCCCGATAGTACTAAGCCTTGGTTGATTTGCACTAAACTTGGCACGTAAGAGCATACGAGTGGGAAACAGTAGGGATAGTCGTCGTCATCAGGAATCAAAACAGCTTCTCCGAGATCCACTTGTTTAAAATACTCATCCTCTCCAATGATGTAAGCCCTTTTGTAGCGACCAAGTGTGTCTAAAGTGAAAGCCAGTGCGAGTTTCTTTTCCTCGTCAATGAAGAAACTTCCACTTAAGAGAGGGACCATCTTATCAACTGCTAAGAAGTACAGCTTGCTCCACGACACCGCGTGGGGCTCAATCTTAGTCGTAACCCATATCTCCATCATATTTATATCCATGCATTGATATAACGCTGCAAGCTTCTCTTCTCCGACACTCGATAGAACCACGGTGTCTCCGTGGAGACGAGAGTGAAACGGCACGTACAGATGTGGTCCAAATCTCTCTTTGGTAAAATCAAAAGAGACCAAGAAATCATCTACATCTCCGTCTGCTTCACCTTCGTCTAATATTATTTTTTGTGTAGCAAAAAAGTAAGTGTTTCCCTTTACTGTCAAGCCGGGTCGAAAAAACTCGATATCCCAGTCGGGAGTGACATCAAGAGCCCTCCACAAGTTAGAGTTCATATCGTAGATTTCAAACTCAAAAAGGGGTGTGGGCCAGTAGGCATCATCTACAAACCTCAATATTTTGTAGGATTTCTTGTTTGTATCATACCCCAGAGCATACCTGTCCAATCTGTGGTAAGCTGTTTTGGGCTCGATCCACTTCATTTGCCCTAGATACGGGTTCCAAACCAATAGCCTCGTGTTGTCTCTGGTCGTGGATAACAACAAGCCGTCGCAGTGAAATACTTTAGATATCTCGATTTTATTGAGCTTATCAATCGGTTTTATAGATACTGGACCAGAGCCTTCCTCGTCCTTTACTATTCCGTTGAGATCGATTCTAACTAAACAAACCTTAAAATCCATCATCATGAACCCCATAAACTGCCTAGCTACTGCTTTACCAAATATCCTATGTCTCGATGAAGCATTCCATTGTTTGCATGTGCATCTTACTTTTCCAACACATGTAATCGGAACTTTGGAGAGTATATCCCCGATCAAATCTCTGGAAAGATCAGAGATTGTCGTCATTGTTTGAAACAGGTGCCGAAATTAGTTAGGGTTCTAACTTTTTCACGATTGCTTATAGATGACATATACCACACATTAGGTTATGCTTGTTATATATATACGGGTTACCCAAAAACGGTGGGTTTAATCACCGACACAACAATATATATATCAAATTATGTGGATATTGAAAACAATATTTTTAGTATATTTTATAGAGAATATTACTTTTATTGACTCTTATTTTTTCGCTAATTACAACACGTTAAAATGGGTATGAATAACCCTTTTAGTAGATAACTAGGTGTTTTCCTGCACCATATGCAGTAAGGAATTTTTTAAATCTAACTTATATTTAAAAATAAATTTCATTAAATATTATAGATTTTACTATTTTCTTACTAATATTTAATATATATTTGATATATATTAAATCAATTTGTATAAAACTAATAAAAATTATATAAAATTGTATAATTATCAAAAATTAAGCCTAAATAATATTTATAAAATTTCTAGATATATAAGAAATTAATGATCTTACGATTAGATATTTAAATTTTTAAAAAATTGTAGAAATTTTTGAAAGTTTTAGTAATACAAATTGTATAATTACACAAAATAATAATATTTCGAAATTTGAAATGTTATATATGAATATATTTATTTTATAGACGATGTATGAGCTATTACCATATTTAAAAAAAGTTTACCAAAAAGAAATATCAATATTGAATGTAATATATGAATTATTATCATATTCTAATAAGTTTACCAAAAATAATCCCCGATCAAATCTCTGGAAAGATCAGAGATCGTCGTCATTGTTTGAAACAGGTGGCGAAATTAGTTAGGGTTCTCACTTTTTCACGCTTGCTTATAGATGACATATACCACACATTAGGTTATGCTTGTTATATATATACGGGTTACCCAAAAACGGTGGGTTTAATCACCGACACAACAATATATATATCAAATTATGTGGATATTGAAAACAATATTTTTAGTATATTTTATAGAGAATATTACTTTTATTGACTCTTATTTTTTCGCTAATTACAACACGTTAAAATGGGTATGAATAACCCTTTTAGTAGATAACTAGGTGTTTTCCTGCACCATATGCAGTAAGGAATTTTTTAAATCTAACTTATATTTAAAAATAAATTTCATTAAATATTATAGATTTTACTATTTTCTTACTAATATTTAATATATATTTGATATATATTAAATCAATTTGTATAAAACTAATAAAAATTATATAAAATTGTATAATTATCAAAAATTAAGCCTAAATAATATTTATAAAATTTCTAGATATATAAGAAATTAATGATCTTACGATTAGATATTTAAATTTTTAAAAAATTGTAGAAATTTTTGAAAGTTTTAGTAATACAAATTGTATAATTACACAAAATAATAATATTTCGAAATTTGAAATGTTATATATGAATATATTTATTTTACAGATGATGTATGAGCTATTACCATATTTAAGAAAAGTTTA
>NW_013617924.1:8701-11356 GCF_000695525.1 Brassica oleracea var. oleracea
AGAAGTCAGGTCATCAATTTTAGTAGTCATGTCATATTTGTTTTGTTAAATTGATTATAGAGATCAATTTTAGTAGTCATGTCATATTTGTTTTGTTAAATTGATTATAGAGAGGACATGTGGCAAAATCACTTCGCAAATATAATCTAGGGGATTATTACAATAATGCCATTATCATTAATTTTAGAAACTTAAACATGATAAAAATAAAACTAATTTTGCTAGGCCTGAGCATAATATCCGTAACCCGAAATCCGAACCGAACCCGAACCGAAAAATCCTATCCGTATCCGGTCCGAAATGTAAAAAATATCCGAATGGGTCTTGTAAGGTGGTACAAAACATATTCGAACCCGAATGGGTAATCCGAAAAACCGAAAAAAAACCGAAAAATCCGAAAAGATATCCGAAGAAACCGATCCGAATGTCCAAAATAATATACAATATAATTATATGAAACATGAATATATACTTCAAATATTCAATTTCATATTTATTTTGATATGTTATCTAACAATAAGTATTTAAAAATTAAATAACTACCTTAAATACTTAAAACTATATAAATAAATATATATTTCTTATGTTTTAAGTTTAAATTTTAGATTTTATTTCGGTTATATCCGAACCGAACCGATATAACCCGAATCCGAATGATATATGATTACTTTATGGGTTCTATGATGTGATATAAAACCGACCCGGCCCCGATGTGTTATATCCGAACCCGACACGTACTTGCAAATTTACGAGAATGGGACCTATGAAGTGTTATAAAAGAGAACCGAAATCCAAAAAACCCGATACAAACGCCAACGGGTACCCGAACGCCCAGGTCTAAATTCTGCTATACATCTCAAATGAAAACAGTTTTCTTGTTAACAAACAAAGATTTTTGTTTTAGGGTTCACACGATTCATCGCCAACACCTCCGATTGTTGTCGATTTGTGTGAATCTCGGTTTTCACTAACAATTTCCGGCGGCCACTATCCATTGCTGAATAGAAACCCTAAATCCGACTCCGCCTCGGCTATATCACTAACTACAAGAGTATATCGAGTTGAGAAAAGAGGTTTGTGCTTTGGTCTTTTATTCTTCTTCCCCTGAGACAGGAACCATATCCAATCCTGCGCTTGTTGACATGTACTCAAAGCTCGGAAAACTGGTTGATTCTGTTACGGTGTTCTAGAGCGCTGAGGATAAACATGTCGTATCATGGAACGCTGTGCTTTAGAAGCTCTGTATAGAGAAGACATTAGTGAGTTCACTTTGTCTTATGTGCATCTCTAAAGATTTTGCAGCAAGGGAAGCAATTTGATGCCATGGTCGTGGTCACCGGACGCGATCTTGGGGTTATAGCAACTTCATTTATTAGTTTTTACTCTAGTGAAGGGGTGATGGGTGAAGCCATCAAGGTTCATATCAGTAGAGACTGTGTGATTCTTCTGGAGATTAGATTTCATAGATTTCTATAGTGTGTTATTGTTCATTCTAAACTCTGTACTTACATTGTCAAGAAGATTTCAGTAGTTTAAGATGTTCTTCTTATTTCTTAGGTAAGAGAGGCAACTGCCTTATATACAAGTGTGCCCTAAGCCCATTGACATTGACATATACAAGATATAATAGCCCAATACAGCTCCAATACCCTCAAGATGGAGTGTGCAGATTACAAACACCCAGCTTGAGAAGAAATGCTTCAAATTCACGATGTCCAAGTGCTTTTGTCATGATATCGGCGAGTTGAGACTTTGTTGAAATTTGAGGGCACTCTGATAAACTACAATGGAAAATTAGGTTCACTTATCTCTGATAGAGGGGATCGCTTCGCTGATGGAGAAAGTAGAAGTATTAAGTTGCTTGTTTTAGGGAATGTGTACTTAACAAAATTAATCTAACGAGTTCGAAATACAAGTCACCAACAAGAATCGTATACCCTAATTAAGTTTGGGCATGGGCTTTCTCGTAAGTCATAACCAGCATGCACAAGATAAATTTTATACCGCCTTTTTACTCTATTTTTCTGTCAAAGGCCTTTTTAAAATCTTTCTTACGATACGAGCTCAGAGGCAAGCTAGGTTTTACAGCAAAGTCTGTTTCAGCCAGGAAATCTAAGCGCAATACGCGAGCTAAGACCTTGTTGGATGGAAGAGAGAACTCAGATACGATCCCTACTGATCTCATAATAGAAATACTCTCGAGGCTGCCGGTGAAGTCCATAGGGAGATGTGTCAAGAAGATTTCAGTAGTTTAAGATGTTCTTCTTATTCCTTACGTAAGAGAGGCAACTGCCTTATATACAAGTGTGTCCTAAGCCCATTTACATTGACATATACAAGATATAATAGCCCAATACAGCCCCAATACCTCCCCCCTCAAGATGGAGTGTGCAGATTACAAACACCCAGCTTGAAAAGAAATGCTTCAAATTCACGACGTCCAAGTGCTTTTGTCATGATATCGGCGAGTTGAGACTTTGTTGAAACATGTTTCGTTGCAATCCTTCCTCGTATGATCTCATCGCGTATAAAATGACAGTCATTACCCACATGCTCAGTCCGAGCATGATACACCGGATTAGCAGCCAAGTTAATAGCCGACAAGCTATCTGAGTACAGAAGTGTAGGTTCTGTACATGGGATCCCCATTGCTGG
>NW_013617924.1:11443-12668 GCF_000695525.1 Brassica oleracea var. oleracea
GGTCAGTGACCTGTGAGTGATTGGACAGCCTCCCCAGTCCGAATCACACGACCCTATCAACTTCAATTCGGTATCTGCTCGTAAAAGAATACCTTGGCCAGGACTGTTCTTGAGATACCGTACAACTCGCAATGCCGCAGCCCAATGTTCTTCCTGCGGATCATTCATGAATTGAGACAAGATATGTATGGCATATGATAACTCTGGTCTTGTTACCCCAAGATAAATAAGTCGGCCTATTAGTCGACGATACTTAGAAGGATCCGAGATTGCATTGTCTTTAACTCGAGCGAGTTTATGATTTTGCTCAAGAGGGAAAGCGACTGGTTTGACCCCAAGTAACCCAGTCTCAGCAATGATATCCACCGCATACTTCCGTTGGCACAGGTAGATACCCATAGGACTGCGAGCGACCTCGATGCCCAGAAAATACCTTAAGATACCCAAGCCTTTCATGTGAAACTGCTTGCTCAAATACTGTTTAAACTCCGAGATAACAGTGATGTTGTTTCCCGCAACAATAAGGTCGTCAACATACACTAAGACATGTAACCGAACGTCAGAAGCAGTGTACACAAAGAGAGAATAGTCAGACCGATTCTGCTCAAACCCATAATCCTTCAACGCTGTTCCAAGTTTAGCGAACCAGCATCTAGGAGCTTGTTTTAAACCATACAATGACTTGCGTAAGCGACATACTTTTGTTTTGTCATTCGTACGGAAACCCGGTGGAAACTGCATATAAACTTCTTCTTCAAAATCTCCATGAAGAAAAGCGTTATGAACATCCATTTGGTGAACTTCCCAATTTAAGGAGGCTGCCTGCTGGAGGAAAGTTCGTACTGTAACCATCTTCGCAACTGGAACAAAGGTCTCATTATAATCAATACCTTCTGTTTGATTATTTCCAAGAACCACCAACCGAGCCTTGTATCTCTCAATCGTACCATCAGCTCGAAATTTTATTTTAAATACCCATTTGCAGCCAAGTACTTTCTTTCCAGGAGGAAGTGCTTCAACTGTCCAAGTACCCTGATCCTCAAGTGAGTCAATCTCGTGTGTAGCCGCAAAATGCCACATTTCATCCAATATTGCTTCTGCGTAGCTCCGAGGTTCAACCGCAGACAGAATAATACCCAAAAATGCTTGATAGTTCTCTGAAAATTGCTCACTGGAGGGATAATTATCCAAAGGATATGGTGTAGTCGAGGGTTGTGGATCGTGT
>NW_013617925.1:0-1110 GCF_000695525.1 Brassica oleracea var. oleracea
CCTACATGGGTGAATCAGTAGAAGACAGTGTGGTGTTAAGAGAGCAGGAGAAAGAGGGTTGAGCTCATGATTGCATCACCAGGAAGGAGTGGAGAGTGTTCATGGAACATGTACAAGCTTTAGCAGCAAGCAAGAAACATGGTGTACAATCCGGAGCTCCTAAACCCATTGTGATTGATTCTGGAGCAAGCCATCATATGATCAGTGATAGGAGACTTATAAGTGAGATCAAGGCTGCAACAGGGAGTGTTATGATAGCTAATGGTGCTATGATCCCAATAGAAGGAGTGGGAAAGCTCAAACTGTTTGAGAATGACACAACTGCCTTCTACATGCCCCGGTTCACTTCAAATCTGTTATCTGTGAAGAAAGCTACCATTGATCTTGATTGTCAAGTAGTATTCAGACCTGATGAAGTGGAGTTTCAAGATTTGAAGACTGGGAGAGTTATTGGCAGAGGGGACAGCAAGAATCAGCTATACCATCTTCAAATGGCTAAGAATTCTAAACCCTTTGATTCTGTGTGCTTAAGTAATGCTGTTGATAGGTGTGATAGTATGACTTGGCATGCTAGATTGGGACATCCTCATGCTCGTGCAATTGAATTGATCATGCCTAATATGTCATTTAATCACTTAGAGTGTGAGGCTTGCATATTAGGAAAGCATTGTAGGACTGTGTTCCCAACTTCTGAGACTACTAATGAGCATTGTTTTGAATTGATCCACTCGGATGAGTGGACATCTCCATGTGTGTCTAGGGACAGCCAAAAATACTTTGTGACATTCATTGATGAGAAGTCAAAGTATACTTGGCTCACATTGCTTCCATCTAAAGATAGGGTGTTAGAAGCTTTTATAAACTTCCAAGCTTATGTTACTAATCAGTACAATGCTACTGTGAAGGTACTGAGATCAGACAATGGAGGTGAATACATCAGCAATGCCTTCAAGAGTCATCTAGCCAAGCATGGGATTGTACATCAGACTAGCTGCCCTTATACACCACAACAGAATGGTGTAGCTGAGAGGAAGAACAGGCACTTGATGGAGGTTGCTAGATCAATGATGTTTCATGCAAATGTCCCAAAACGTTTTTGGAGTGATGCTG
>NW_013617925.1:5901-12664 GCF_000695525.1 Brassica oleracea var. oleracea
TGTAACTTGGCTACTGGTGCAAATGTCTCAATGTAATCCTCTCCATATGTTTGAGTGAACCCTCTTGCTACTAATCTAGTCTTCTTCCTCTCAATCTGCCCATCAGCCTTGTATTTGATTGTGAAGATCCATCTACTAGATACTGCCTTCTTCCCTTTTGGTAGTTCACTCTCATACCATGTATCATTCTTTATCATAGCTCCTGCCTCAGCTCCTACTGATTCCTTCCATTCATTATCCTCCATTGCCTCTTCATAGGTTCTTGGAATGTGATTCTCATCTAAGTTTACCATGAATGCACAATGTGCTTCTGGATATTGAGCAAAAGAACACACGACTTGAGTAGGATGCTTCACAGCTTGGGCATTGTAGTACACTCTTGTGTTTACCCAACTGGAAGGATCCTTTCTCATCCTTGTACTTCTTCTCAACACTGGCACTTCTTGCGCCATCTCTTGTTCTTCTTCTTGTGGCAGCACACTTGGTTCAGATCTTTCTTCTCCTAGCTGACTTGGTCCAGCTCCTTCTTCCCTTAGCTGACTCTCTTCAGGTTCTTCTTGCTGATCATTTGATT
This sequence comes from Brassica oleracea var. oleracea, assembly GCF_000695525.1. Taxonomy (NCBI): domain Eukaryota; kingdom Viridiplantae; phylum Streptophyta; class Magnoliopsida; order Brassicales; family Brassicaceae; genus Brassica; species Brassica oleracea. The sequence continues at coordinate 6,476 of NW_013617925.1, forward strand.
CCACAGCTTGATCATGAGAAACAGAACTCTCTTCTCTACTTGTCTCTTCACAATTTTGAGTTCTTGTTTCATTCCCCCCCTCATGCTCAAGATTGGAAGTCTGATGATCCAGTACTGGAGTAGTGCTTCTCCCACCTTGATTCATGTTGATTCCAAGACCCTCTAGGATAATCCTCAAGGTTTCAGCTCTATCAGAAGTGAGATCTTTCAAATCATCTTGAATCTGCTCCTCATAGTATCCTTTTTCTTCAACAAACTTCACTTCTCTAGATACTAACACTCTCCTTGTGTTAGGATCATAGCACTTGTATCCTTTCTGACTTGATGAATATCCAATAAACATTGCCTTTGAACTCTTAGCTTCTAGCTTGTTTCTTATCTCTCCAGGCACCATCACAAAACACAAACATCCAAAGATCTTCATATGCTCTAGAGAGGGTTTGTACTGATTCAGTACCTCAAACGGTGATTGTCCTTGAAGAATCAGAGTTGGTGTCCTGTTGATGAGATAACAAGCCGTAGCAACTGCATCACTCCAAAACTTCTTAGGTACGTTGGATTGAAACATCATGGACCTAGCTACTTCCATCAAATGCTTGTTCTTCCTCTCAGCCACACCATTCTGTTGTGGGGTATAGGGAGATCAAGGTCGGATCGCCTTAGATACTCTTGATCATTGTTCCCACGGTTGCGTGGTGCTCAAGTGTAGGCTACAAGAGACTTCCCATCACCTGCCTCACGCCCATCTATCTCCTTTCCTTTGCTTGTACCAGCTCCACTTGTACCATCCGAGATATTAGCCCTTGCCTCACGATCCTTCATGAACTTAGCCGGCTTGAGATGAGGGTGGAGTATCCAGCATTGGCTCTTCTTGTGGTCATGCTTCTTGCAGTGATCACAACTCCCATTGAACATCCTCTCCTCAAACTTCCCATGCGCAGCCTTGTTTGCTTGTGGAGCTTCACTCCCCTCCTCTTGAGTTGCTTGACTTGCAAGGGAAAAGTCTCCTTTCTTCCCAAACAGCCCAAAGGAGCCTTGCTCCTTCTGAATCCGCGCACACAAATCCTCAAGGTCAGGTAGAGTATCCTCCCTAAGTAGGTGCTGGATGAGACCGTTGTACGCCGGGTTTAGGGTGAGGAGTAACCCAAAGACCTTATCTTGCTCTCTCCTCTTGTTAAGCTCATCAGCATCCGTTGTGCTTGGCCTAAGCATCTCCATCTCGGACCAGAGGCTTCTGAATCTTCCTAGATGCTTAGTGAACTCCATGTCTTCTTGTACAAGGTTGTTGATAGTTTGCTTCACCTCAAACACTCGGCTTAGGTTTGAAGTGTTGCCATACACCTTCTTCAAAGTGTCCCACAGCTCTTTAGCAGACTCACAGTAGCTGTATGCATCCAGAATAGCCGGCTCAAGGGACGCATGAAGCACAGACATCACCAACATGTCCTCTTGATGCCACTTCTCTTCTGCCTTGCTTGCGGCTTCATCTTCAGTCAAGGGATGCATGAAGCACAGACATCACCAACATGTCCTCTTGATGCCACTTCTCTTCTGCCTTGCTTGCGGCTTCATCTTCAGCCTCTCCTAGAGTGATGAGCTTTGGAGCTTCTCCTGGCGTGATGTGCTTCCAAAGCCCCTTGCTTCCCACTGTGGTTCTCACCATCCGAGACCACACCAAGTAGTTGTTTCCCTTGAAACACACCGCCACTTTCATGTTCATGTTCATCCCACTCTCCATGTTGAATGTAGAACCCTTTTGACTTCAATAACTTTCTCTTGAGGTAACTAAACTGTCTTGAGTGAATACTAGCAGCTTCACCTTTTACCCACACAGCTTCAATAACACCTCACACAACCAAAAGAACTCAGAAAGACTACCCAGAACCGCTTAAGAACACACGACCACCAAACTGTTTCTTCAAAGCTTCAATCTTGAATCTTCAAAGAACCCAACGAAACCAAGTTTCCTATCAACCTGGCTCTGATACCATATCACTTTTAGGATTGAGTAGAGTAATCTGAGTAAATAAGAAAGATTAGAAGTGATTTAGAAGAGATTTGAGTATGAAATGATATTAGGAGTCTAGCATACAACCATTGAGAGAATAAAGACTAAGAGAGACTCATAACTTGCTTGATCTTATTAATGAGAGAGTTTACACTTATATATGAAGCTTAAGACACTAGGGTTTCGATTGCATAAAGGAGAAAGCATGTGAAGTCAATATCCAGCTAAGGGCGCATTTGAATCCTTCCAATGAGAGTCTCCACATGTGTAAGGCATCTTTGAATATGCCTTCACCTTTCCAGCTCTTGCCAGGCTGTCAGACGCGCTCCTCCTTATCCTCTTAACGTTCGGATCAAGCTCAGCCTTAAGGTAAAGTAACTCTAGCTAGTTTACTCTTTACCTGAGCTGTGTAACTCCTTAACCGCACATGATGGTACGGCCTGATCGTCCGTACCCTTTGCCCTATCCGTACAGCCCGTACATGATGCTTCCATCTTCCTCTCTAATGCTTCTACACTTCCTAAGATCTCCTCTTCATACCATAAGGCTCTCATCTTAACAAATGTATCATGCTAATGTTCCAAAGAGGTTTTGGGGTGATGCTGTTCAGACTGCATGTTATCTTATCAATCGGATTCCAACTAAGGTATTGAAGAATCTGTCTCCTTTTGAGGTGCTGAACAAGAGCAAGCCATACATAGATCATCTACGTGTCTTTGGATGCCTATGTTATGTCTGGGTTCCAGGAGAACAGAGAAACAAGTTGGAGGCAAAGAGCACTAAAGCAATGCTCATTGGGTACTCAGTAACTCAGAAGGGGTACAAGTGCTATGATCCAGCAACCAGGAGAGTGTTGGTGTCTAGAGATGTTAAGTTCATAGAGACCAAGGGGTATTATGAAGAAAAGAATTGGGAAGACTTGGAAGATCTGTCTCAAGAACCAAGAAACATGGCAGAGAATCTGAGGAACATATTGGAAAGGCTTGGGGTAAACATGTCCCAGGATAAGGTTAGAGAACCTGAAAGAACAACTCCCCTTGATCATGAGGGGGGAAATGAGTCTGAATCAGGAGTGCAAGAGCAGCACCAAGGGGATTCAGGTCATCATGATCAAGAGGTGACAGAAGAAGTAGAGAATGTTCCTCAGGTCCGTGTGGATGAGCAGGGAGAGGTTCATGATCATGAGGAGGTGAGTGAGACAGAAACTGAGGTTCAAGCTGAGGTTCAAGCTGAGGATCAGGTTCAGGCTTTGCGGAGGAGCACAAGGATAAAGAGGGATGCTTCCAACTGGGTAAACACGAGAGTGTACTACAATGCCCAGGCTGTGGAGCATCCTTCTCAAGCCGTGTGTTCCTTTGCAGAATATCCAGAAGAGCACATGGTGTTTATGTGTAACTTGGATGAGAATGAGATACCAAGATCTTATGAAGAAGCTATGAAGCACAAGGGTTGGAGAGATTCAGTAGGAGATGAAAGGGATGCAATGATCAGGAATGACACTTGGTATGAGAGTGAGTTACCTAAAGGAAAGAAGGCAGTTTCAAGTAGATGGATCTTCACCATCAAGTATCTTGCAAATGGGGAGATAGATAGGCGCAAGACTAGGCTGGTTGCAAGAGGATTTACACAGACTTATGGGGAAAATTACATTGATACTTTTGCACCAGTGGCCAAGCTTCACACAATTCGAATTGTTTTATCCATTGCAACAAACTTGGAGTGGGATTTGTGGCAAATGGATGTGAAGAATGCTTTCTTGCAAGGTGAACTTGAAGATGAAGTATACATGCATCCACCTCCTGGTCTTGAGCATCTAGTAAAGCCAGGGAATGTTTTGAGATTGAAGAAGGCAATATATGGGCTGAAACAGTCACCTAGAGCTTGGTACAGGAAGCTGAGTACAACACTCAATGGGAGAGGCTTTAGGAAGTCTGAACTAGATCACACTCTCTTCACCTTGACAGGACCTTCAGGGATCATTGTGATTCTAGTGTATGTGGATGATTTGATTATCACAGGAAGTGATAAGGCAGGGATTCAGGCCACTAAGGAGTTTCTCAAATCTGTGTTTGACATCAAGGATTTGGGAGAGATGAAGTATTTTCTGGGCATTGAGATATGCAGATCAAAGGAGAGTTTGTTTATGTCAATGGCAGCACAAAAGTGGTGGGCTATTGTGATGCTGATTGGGCAGGAGATAGAGTGGATAGGAGATCAACTACTGGCTACTGTACATTCATTGGATGGAACCTGGTTACTTGGAAGAGTAAGAAGCAGAAGGTCATCTCTTGTTCAAGAGCTGAAGCTGTGTATAGGGCTATGTTGAAGCTGACCAACAAGTTGGTGTGGATCAAGGGTATCTTGAAACATCTGGAGATTGAGCAGAGTACTCCTATGACAATGCACTGTGACAATCAAGCAGCTATCCATATTGCTTCTAACTCAGTCTTTCATGAGAGAACGAAGCACATAGAAGTGGATTGTCACAAGGTGAGGCAGATGATTGTCTTAGGAGTGATTCTGCTATGTTATATGAGGAGTGAGGATCAACTGGCTGATGTGTTTACTAAGGCAGCGAGATTAAAGAGAATGGAGTCCATACTTTCTAGGCTTGGGCTCATTGATCTTACTCCTAGGAGCTGATCCCCTTAATCATGGAGTCTCCACTCTTTTTCCCTCATCAAGGTTTTGTCCCAATGGGTTTTCCTTGGTGAGGTTTTTAATGAGGGAGATCTTCATGGTTTCCAAGCTTGACTTGTTCTACATGGTCAAGCTTGAGGGGGAGTGTTGAGATGAAGACCAAGAAGTGAAGATATGAAGCTTTGGGGTTCAATGAAGTGAGACAGTAACTTTGGAGTTTTTACCACAGTAACTTTGGAGTTTCACCATTTCTGGATTAAGGTAACTAAGTTACAGCTTGGGAAGTTACCTTGCATCCATTTGGAGAGGAAAAACGTCCAAGGGCATTAGGAGAGGATAAGGGGCACATGGACAGCTGTCTTGAGCTGGAAAGGAGAATCTGCTTTATTACTATAGCAAGCATGTGAGAAACCACAGCCAAGCATTTCAAAAGGAGTTCCAGCCTGTCCATTGACTCCACATGCTTATGGATTTCGAAATCCCTTTTGTATTAGCCTTATCTCTTCATATATATCTTGTATCTGAGACATTAAATCAATTAATGGAGTTTTGAGTCTCTCTCTCTTGATTCTCTCACTAAAATCTCTTAATCTCTTTAATCTTTGAATCTAAGTATCTATGGTTGTTTGAAGGCCATATTCATTCTTAAACACACTTTAAAACACAAAAGTGTTTAGTTCTTAGCAATGTGAGTCCTAGATGATTCATTTCGGTTTATCAGGTTTCCTAGCATGCCTAACAAATTTTCAGATATGCTACGCTTAGCTGCAGCAATAAGAGTCTTTAAAAATATCTAGCAACCTATCAGTTGTACTAGACATAGCATGAGCAGTATATTGTTGAGATGAGTTGAAGATATGAGCATGAAGAGATAAGAAGTGGAAGAGAAGAGGAGGAAGAGAATGAGGGGACTTTGGGCAAGCATGGTACGGACGTCCGTACAAGGCCGTACATGGCCGTACATGACAGGACAGGCCGTACAAGATAGGATCGACCAAAGCTCAACCAAACCTCACCATAAGTTATTCAAGTTACTTAAGTAAAGAGGAGAAGTTACATAAGGGGCGCGCGGTGCCAGGCTGGAACAGGCAGGAAAGCTAAAGCACCTTTAGTCCAAGATGCCATAAGCGTGTGGTGCATCCTAGTGGTTGATTTGAATCCATTGCCTTGACTCCACACGGTTCAATAGTGCCCATTTCCTCTCTTGTAAACCCTTGTGTCCTTCTTATAAATATGTAACCTCACTCATTAATAAAATCAAGCAAGTTATGAGTCTCTCTTAGTCTTTATTCTCTCAATGGTTCTATACTAGACTCCTAATCTCATTTCATACTCAAATCTCTTCTAAATCACTTCTAGTCTTTCTTATTTACTCAGATTACTCTACTCAATCCTAAAAGTGATACGGTATCAGAGCCAGGTTGATAGGAAACTTGGTTTCGTTGGGTTTTTTGAAGATTCAAGTTTGAAGCTTTGAAGAAACAGTTTGGTGTCCGTGTGTTCTTAAGCGGTTCTGGGTAGTCTTTCTGAGTTCTATTGGT
>NW_013617926.1:0-1366 GCF_000695525.1 Brassica oleracea var. oleracea
GAGGTGAGGTTGCTCAGTTTCTGGAAAATTGACATGTTTTTTATTGACTTTAAGATATTTTGTTTTTAAAACATATCTTAGTATTGAAATAATTTGTCTTTACGAAGAAGGTTGTATAATCTCAAAAAAAAATTGAAAAATTGTATCCTAATGAGGGTTTTATTTTCAGCAAAAAGAAATAACAATTCATTGTAATTAATTAATTTAAAATTTTGATTTAAAGTGAAGTGACAGATTTGTAAATAAAAAAAATGCAATGGCTAAATGTGTAAATAAAAAAAAATATTTAATCTGTTATCCGTGTTTCCAAACAATTCTCATTTATTTTGCTATCTAATTTTCCAAACGACATAATCTGTAAATGAGGAAGAAATATAGTGACTAAATACGTAAATAAAAAAATATTTAATCTGTTATCCTTATTTCCAAACAATTTTCATTTAATCTACTATCTAAGTTTCCAAACAGTACCAAAAGGTACTTCAGGTTCAATAACGTAGATAAGTGTTATCTTAGATAAATAATTTCTCATTTTCGTTCTTTGATATAAAGAATTCAGTGTTAATATAACTTCATCTATCTAATCGATGATGACATATTGTTGACAAAAACAACGATGATGACAAGGTATAACTTGTATAAACAAAAACGTATCGTATGTACCTTGTCCCAAAAAAAACATGTATCGTATATTAATGCATATAATAAACTTATAAAAGAAACTTAAAAATTGTATTGTTGGAAAGTTCTCTAACGACATAAAAGGTGGGTAATATTGTCAAATATGACTCACAGCTTGATTTCAAATGCAAAAGTAAACCCAAACTTGAATCAAATGTAAAAATAACCTAAAAGGCTATTGAAATTACAACCAGACCCTTATGAACAAACAAAAAAACCGAAATTTTTTTACTTTTCTAACCCCCGTAAATCGTCCAGACGACTTACTGGAAAGTCGTCTAGTCTAGTTCTACTTAGAAATAATTTAAAATTTTTGTACAAAATATTTTGATAAGTGAAAAATTGAAATCATTCTAATTAACATATGTTTTAAGAGATATAAATCAAGATATAACAAAAGTTAATTGTTTTCAACATAGATGAGTGAAAGTAGTGAGTCATAATATTCTTTGGTGTAGGTTTTGCCAACATATGTTGTAGTATTGTATGTGTTCTTAGGGTTAGATTTTGGAATGCATAAATGTTTTTTAGGAAATTTAAAATTTACCTAAGTGTGTTTATTTCTGTGTATAGTAAACACTACTTAAGTATAACTACGGCTTTATAACGTGGTTAATTAGTTAATTTAGTCAATTTAGTTTAGGGGTTAAATTTAGGGTCTGGGACGACTTACTAGTAAGTCGTC
>NW_013617926.1:2054-4006 GCF_000695525.1 Brassica oleracea var. oleracea
GCTCGCGTACCTTGCCATCTTCACTGGATACATTGAAGGGAGAAAGTATTCAACCCCTACACGGGTTAGTCTGGCAAGGCTAGTGATGGAGCTAGAACGGTTTGAGAATTATCCATGGAGGAGAGTCGCGTTTACGATGTAGATGGACTCTGTGAAGGGTAAAGATATTTCAGGTTGTTACACTATTAATGGGTTTGCGCAAGCTCTCCAGGTCTGGGTGTACACAACTCTGCCGGAATTGGGTGCTAATCATGGTAATCCTCTCCTAAACAATCCGTCTCCACCGATACTGGCTTACAAGGGTCGCAAAGGACGCATATTCTTTAAAGAGGCTATCCTCAGTCAGGTATTTACTTCAATCTGGACGACTTTGCAGAAAACTTATAATAAGTCGTCTGATAAGTCTTCCAACAGGACGACTTAGTAGAAGACTTATAATTAAGTCGTCTGGAAAGTCTTTTAGCTGGATGACTTAGTAGAAGACTTATAATTAAGTCGTCTGGGAAGACTATCCAGACTACTTAATTATAAGTCGTCTGGAAAGTCTACTAAGTCGTCCAGCTAGAAGACTTTCCAGACAACTTAATTATAAGTCGTCTGCGAAGTTTTTTCTTTTCATCTTTCTTAATCCGTCAAATATCTAAGTTCATATCTTCTATTTACTTCAGACTAGGGTGATCAACTTTGTTCAGAAGGACAATGGTGAAATTTTTCCAAAATGGGAGTTTGATGCTGAGGACACGCCCGCAGAGAATATAATTAAACTCATGTTGGTGAAGAGACCGTTGAAGTGGACCATGGATTGCTGGGAAGTCACCGGTACTTGGGTCAATACAAAGCCAGCGGTTGTGAGTCCTGCAAAGAAAAAAGTAGTGAAGGAAGACAGTCCAAGACCTCGGAAGAAAGCTCGTAAAGAGGCACCTGCAGAGGCTAGTGAAGAGGTACCTACAGAGGCTAGTGAAGAGGTTCATACAGTGGCTCGTTCAGAGGTGACTACGACTGTTGGCAGGTTGACCAAAGAGGGTATTAAAACCATGTTCAAGGACATAGTTGATGCCATGAGGGAAGGGTTTGGGACGTGGTTTAAGGAGATCAAGTATCTGTCGGAAAGGGTGGAAGCTGTGGAGAAGAAGGTTGGTATCACCACAAAACGGAAAGGGACATCATCTCAAAACACTACCTCCCCACCTAAACCGACGCTCGAACCTGGGGTTAGTAACGAATCCTCTCCCAACACGAGATTGACTAGACAAAGTCTTAAGAATAAGAAATAAAAAGTTGCATTTGCTTGGTTTCTTGTATGTCAAAACATGTGTGCTTTGTTTATAGTATATGGATTTTGTATATGTATTTTGTTTCATGTTTGAAGACACTCATTGGTTATTATTGTTCGAAATGGATCTTTGGTTATTATTGTATAAACCCATCTTGTATATTGCAGAGTGAAAGTGTTAATGGGACGAACGCGGGAAGGAAGAGCTTGCCGGAGGATAAAGGTCCAGATGTGCCCGCAGATGCTAGTTCCTCGAAAGATAAAGTTTCAGAACCGAGTCTTGTTCTATTGGACAAAAATCAACCCAATTTTTTCGGATTTACAGAAGGAGGATGCTAGATATCAGGCAAAGAGGGATGCTGCTTTGGCATTTTGCCGTGCAAAGAGTGATCGAACCAGGAAACTTGCTGCCTTACAGCAATCTCCGTATACGGCAAACAGCACGGCCAAAGGGATCATTCCAAACAAAAAGCTTTATCCAGGCTATAATCCTTTTGCACCAATTGACAAGAAGAAGTTGAAGGAGCTCGCTGATTGGTTGAAAACTTGTCCGTAAGTGTTTGCTTTTCCCATAATAGCTTGCTTTAGTCTACAAAAACTGATTGCTTTTCAACATTTTGTGTTTGCAGTCATTATAGAATACCTCTCGATAAAAAACCACGTACAAGTAGAACTTGGT
>NW_013617926.1:4092-6807 GCF_000695525.1 Brassica oleracea var. oleracea
CTCTTTGCTCAGCAATGGAGATTCAACTACAAGGATTTTAAGGACTCGGAGCCCGATCAGAACGGTTTAGGAAGAAGACTCTCTGGTGGGGCGTGGAATTATTATGCGGGCACTATACCATCATTTTTCCAGTCGAACAAGGTTTGGGGGACAGATATTGATGATTTCTATGCGCCAGTGAACTACACCGACACTCATTGGATTGCTATGTGGATATCGATCCCTAAGAGACACATAGTCGTCTGGGACAGCATTTGTTCCAGTATCTCCCCAGAAGAACTCGATGTGGTAATGAAGCCTTTTCTCTATATGGGCCCTTATCTTCTTGTTGAGTACGCTTCCTCAGACGAACAACGTGCCAAATACAGCCTGGAGCCATTCACATATGAGAGACTGGCCAATATACCTCATGCCCGAGATGGTGATTGTGGCGTGTACGCTCTAAAGTACACGAGATGGTGATTGTGGCGTGTACGCTCTAAAGTACATTGAATGCTATGCTCTTGGGATGCCATTTAGTAAAAAAGACTATGCTAAGCCCAACGGGAAGACTATGAGGGATAAGATGGCGGTGAATATATTTAAAGAGCTTCCTGACGCGCATGAGTTCGAAAATAAGGACAATGATGCCAACTTGGGTGCGTGTGAGGGGTGATAAACAGGCTACGTTAGATTATTGTGTATGATAGATTAGGCTGATGTGTGTATTTAAACTTGATTATTTTGTAACCTATCTCCTGCGTAGAAGACTTACAGTTAAGTCGTCTGGAATGTTGGACGACTTAACTATAAGTAGTCTAGAAAATCTTCTGTGCAGTGACCTTTTGTAACCTTTCGGATAATATAAAGGGCAAGACCTTCTTAAATTGTTTGGTAGTGCAATTTGACACAGATAAGTTCATAACACAAATTTTTAATACATAGACTAAACACTGGACGACTAACTTGAAGGTCTTCTGGAAGAATAAACACTGAATGACTAACTGGACGACCTTCTGGACGACTTACTTGAAGGTCTTCTGGAAGACTAAACACTGGACGACTAACTTGAAGGTCTTCTGGAAGAATAAACACTGAATGACTAACTGGACGACCTTCTGGACGACTTACTTGAAGGTCTTCTGGAAGACTAAATACTGGACGACTAACTTGAAGGCTTCTAGAAGAAAAACCCTGGACGACTAACTGGACGACTTTCGGGACGACTTACTTGAAGGTCGTCCACGTCATTTCTTACATTGTGATTTCATATGGCCAGTTTCCTTGCATTTTGTGCATCTATAAACCATGTGTTGCTTCCGGGGTTTGCGTCCTCTCATCCTGGATAGCTCCAACCAAGATTGCCATCTTGATTTCTTCAGTCTTCCCGGACCACGCTTTACATCCGGAGGAAAGCATGTGCGTTCCTCAACATTTTGTCCAAGACAAGGATATATATTCTCTGAGTATCCTGCAAACAGAAAATCCTTTCAGTACACTGGACATACAAGTGTGGAGATATGCAAATCAGCAGATGTTCCAGTAGCTATAGCATGAGAGCAAGGTATTTTCTCCACTGCATAGACACCACAATCACACTTTCCATGTTCCAAATCAACCACACAGTCCATTTTGCCACCTTTCACAAAGAATCACCATCCATTAATTGGTTGTATTGTCATTGTATTCGCTATCTCCGATCGAACAGCAAGCAAGTATTTAACACCCCGACTATCTTGAGTTGGGAGACTCAAAGCATCTTCTCTCCTTTTCCAAAACCACTTTCCTAGCTTCTCCCTTATGAACTCCAACAGGAACTGAATCGAAAATCTTCTAGCTCGCTTAAGAGCGGAATTAATAGATTTAGCGATGTTGCTTGTCTTTATGTTGTACCTGTCCCCCTGACACTACAAGGAAACACACCGAATTCCGACGGAGGTTCCGACGGACACAAAGGTCGTCGGACATTTCTGACGGAATACTGACAAATTTCCGACCAAAATAGGTCGTCGGAATTCCGTCGGCCATTTCCGACGGAATTCCGACGAAATATGGTCCGTCGGAATTTTCCGACGACTTTTCGACGACATTCCGATAAAAAATGTAACCGTTGTAGTCGTCGGAAGTTCGTCGGTATATTCCGACGACTTTCCGACGACATTCCGATTAACAGTAATGTCGTCGGAATTCCGTCGGTATTTTCCGACGGAATTCCAATTGATAGAATCAAGTTCTATAGCGGTGATAGAATTAGGATTTGCTAAGGAGATTTGCTCGAGATATGATGGCTGACGCGAATACCCATCTTCTGCTGATCCTCTCACCAATGTTTGTGCATATAAAAGTGCTTTGTATGAAGTGGTGTAATCAAGCTTCATGCCAAACATGTTCTTCATTGCATCAGTGATATGCTGCGGATTCAACCCTTCAATGATTCCAACACGATCAATGAAATGCCTACCAAGATACTTCGGAGTACAGTGTCTCTGCTGAGCGATTCGGTCTCCCACTGAGCATGTATGTTTTTCCACATACTTTGTTACCCAAAACGTGTTTGTCCCATGTTTCACCCTCGCTCTGATATTCCATTCACAACCCCTTACCGGACATGTTGTCACAAGGAGAGTTTTCGCTGACTTGTATATTCTGAAGGAGAACCTAAGCCTCACTGTTGTCAACCGCAGCTCTGAAAGTAGTGCATCCTTGCTAACAAAACTCTGGTTGACATAGATACTG
>NW_013617926.1:6961-7207 GCF_000695525.1 Brassica oleracea var. oleracea
TCTCCTCCCTATCATCCTCCTCCCCATCGTCCTCCTCCCCATCATCCTCCTCCGCATCATGATTTTCATCTTCAACCAGATCATCATCATCATCTTCAAAACATTCATCAGCTTCATCAGCTTCATCATCTTCTTCCCTGAACTCTGAAACTGTTTCCACCTTCCTACGGCTTGATACACAAAGCCGTACTCCATGCGTTTTGGTTATCTCGAGCAAGTTTCGAACTTGTCTATCACTTGTAACAT
>NW_013617926.1:7214-10322 GCF_000695525.1 Brassica oleracea var. oleracea
GTAACATGAATAGGAGGGGTGTCTGGAGCCAGCATCATTTCTGCTGGTAATGAATAGGTTATCTCCACAGATTATGTGCTCCTGTCCAGGTTATAATCTTCTTGAGTCATTGCAAGAAGTTCAACATGTGTCGAACCTTCACTCAAAAAAATCATTCTCGCTCCTTTGACATTATCAACCACAAAATTCCAACATCAATCTTTCAACAACCATTCTCCATACACTACATGTAACTGACGCATCATCTGCAAAAATTCAAAATAAAACACATTAGTAAACATAGAGAAAATGAAAGTTTACTAAACATTGACGCATATGACATACCAGTAAGTCGTCTGGACGACTTACGAGTAAGCCGTCCAAACAGGTCATTTTTGCAATTGAATTTTAGATAGGACGACTTACAAGTAAGTCGTCCAGCTTTGTTTGGTAAAAAAAAAACTCTAGACGACTTACCAGTAAGTTGTCTGGGATAAAGCGGGTTAGTTTTGCATTTGACCGAATTGTGTCAGATATTTGACTTTTCCTGGGCGACTTGCCAGTAAGTTGTCTTTGGGTAAACAAAAATTTCAATATTTTATTAAAGCTAGACGACTTATTTGTAAGTCTTCTCAGGTTAGTTTTCAATTCGAAAAAGAATCTTAAATATTTAACTTTACCTAGACGGCTTACTTGAAAGTCGTCCAGGTAGATGACTTACGAGAAAGTCGTCCGAGATAAGCAAGGTTTGACCAGAATCTAGGAAATAAATCTTGACGACTTTGCTTATCCTGGACGACTTTCAAGTAAGTCGTGTCGTCTGAGAAAAGTTAAATATTTAAGTTTTATTTTCCAATTGCAAAAGTAACCTGAGACAACTTACAGATAAGTCGTCTAGCTTTAATAAAATATTGAAATTTTTGTTTTCTCGGAGACGACTTACTTATAAGTCGTTCAGGAAAAATCAAATATCTGACACAATTCGGTCAAATGCAAAACTAACCTGTTTATCCTAGACGACTTACTGGACGACTTACCAGTAAGTCGTCTCGGGTATTCTCTAGATTTTTTTTTTAACGAACAAAGATGACGACTTACAAGTAAGTCGTCCGTTTGACTAGAAGACTTACCCGTAAGGCTTCTACAGCCAGAATACTTACGGGTAAGTCTTCTATGCGAACAGATCTGGAAAAAATTTCAATTTCATACCTTAAACTAGTGTGATGACTTCCTTAGCACACATAGTCTTCTCCAATCACCCAGAACCTCAAACGAAAGTAACCCACCAAGAATAGTATGCTTGAATGGCTCTATCAACCATAAAAAAATGTTGAATCAAAAGCTTGAGTTTTTTGGATGAATATGGAGGCAAAGTGAAAGATATGTTGTTTTTAGTTCATAACAAGTGAGAAAGAGAGAGTGTAAATCGATTTTAGGTGCATTAAGAGCTTCAAATTGGTTGTTCATTGTGGTTGGGGTATTGATGGCATTGGCAATCTTGTAAATACTAGAAGATGATGAGGTTGAGAAAGTAAAAACGCCATTTTCGGAAAAAAAAAAATTAATGGCATTTTCCAAAATAATGTGAACATGTGGGGTGAATAGAGCAAAAAAAAAAAAAAAAAAGAAGGAGATGTTAGCTTTGTGTTTGACATTGAATTTTGAGTCAAATTTGCAAAAAGCCGTAAAAGGTGATGTTATATTCCCTCATAGAGATACATTTATCATATACCATTGTTAGCCTTTTGCGATCAGTATGTAATTTGAGTATTTTTAATATAGTGAATATGATTCACGCAGTTGCATGATTATATATATATATAGATGGTAAAGCAGCTGCATGATTGGATTTAAATTGATTACTAATTAAATAGTTAGAACTTAAGGTTTATGAATCTGTAAGTTGTGTGTATTATTACTCAATCATAAGGTGCATTTATATATGAGAGTTACAGAGATATAAAAGGAAATACATATATATGGAAAGTGTATAAATATAAGGAAAAGGAAATAGGGTTTCTTTTTCTCTAAAGCCTAAGCCGCCTCTCTCTCCTCTTCATGCGGCCGCTTCTCTCTCTCTCTCTCTCTCTTGGTATTGGGCCGGTTATAGACCGGGCCGGTTATGGACATCCATCATATGGTTTATAACACTCTCCCTTGGATGTCATAACTATACAGAGTGTGGGAACCGAAATTCGCACTGACGATTTACGTTTAAATTAGGAAACTAGTAAAACCCTAATTTCCCAGAGGTCCCGGATCTCTGCAAAAGCTAACGGCAAGTGACCAAATATATGCGGAAATCATGAAAAGATAACAAACGAGTTTAGAGAAAACAGTAGATCTTATTTCGAGTCCGCGTGAGAGCGTTGCGATCATTACAAGAGATCGTAAAAGTTTTGGCCGCAAAGGCTGTCAGCGAGTTACCTAGTTCTAGCGGCCTAAAAGCTCAAACCTAGTTGACTAGCAGCTCGATAACAAAAGGCGAAGAAAATACAGAAAATGTTTTTGATTGATTTCGGACTGAATCTTATGAAAGGCTGACTACGTACCCCTTTCGAGGATCAAGCCGAACGTAGTTCAAGAGTGAACCAAGAGATCGAACTGCTTGTGGACGTTCGTCTGGTAGTCGGGTGCCAGTCATGGAAACAGAGCATGTCGAGAATAATGCCTCCGAGTTTCTAAGCGCCGAGAGTTTTGAGTCTAAAAAAGTTCCTCTCATGCCTCTCGCCTAGGACCCCTTATATACTGGCTCCAATGTCGGTTTACGCCTTTCCTCTTCTGCCCTTAAGCCGCCATAGCATAAAAATGGAGATATTCCATTTTTTCCGATCTTCGTAATTATCTTCAAAATTTCGTATTTATCAGGGGAAACTTGACATTTATCCTCCCTTGCGAACCAAGTATAAACCGACATGCGGTTTACGTGCTGTTGGATAAGAAGTCGTAAGTTGGGCCTCGAGTCATGTCTTAGGTCCCTTTGGGCCGTCTTCCAACTCGAAGCGTTTATTACGGCTTCTTTCGATAAAGAATGAACTTTCCGCTGTTTTTACGGTAATGTTTGATTGATAACTTAGAAATCGCGGGGAACGTGAGATGGGTTCGCTACGGTATTCGGGAGATAGCATC
>NW_013617926.1:10354-10846 GCF_000695525.1 Brassica oleracea var. oleracea
GGGTAGACGAGAATGCATGAACTGATGTCGTATCGACGTTTCGGAAGAGCTCGGTCGCTACGTAGCGACCGAACTTTGGTTCGAGCTTGGTCGCTACGTAGCGACCGAGCGAACGCTCCAGCTCGGTCGCTACGTAGCGACCGAGCTTTGGCTCGAGCCTGATCGCTACGTAGCGACCGACCTTTGGCTCGAGCTCGGTCACTACATAGCGACCGAGCGAGCGCTCGAGCCCGGTCGCTACGTAGCGACCGAGCTTTGGCTCGAGCCCGGTCGCTAAGTAGCGACCGAGCTTTGGCTCGACCTCGGTCGCTATGTAACACGCTACGTAGCGACCGAGCACGCTACGTAGCGACCGAGCACGCTACGCAGCGACCGAGCACGCTACGCAGCGACCGATCTTGGGTGAGAGCTCGGTTGTACGTAGCGACCAGCTTTTGCGCTGGTTGCTACGCGGCAACCTTGTTTGCGTCTTTCTCCGATTTTTCGTAAATG
>NW_013617926.1:11040-11894 GCF_000695525.1 Brassica oleracea var. oleracea
AGTTAGGCGGAATTAATGGTCGAAAAGGTTCGTGGTAAGTGGTCTTATCGCTCTTCTAAGAGTATAACGCAATAAGATTGGGGCTGCGCCTTATGTCGGCTGCCTACGTACCCTTGTTGAAGGGATCAAGCCTTTCGTAGTTCGTCTTGGAGTTAAGGTTCTTATGACTTGTTTTCCAGCGAGACCTTTACGGTCTAGTTTTTATGTAGCGGTTATCAGGCGTGTTGCTGCCGATGGCATTTTATATGGGTGTAAAGGAAGATTATGAGTTGTCATCTAGTAATCTAACTCTGTGTGAACTGCTATATCCGTGATCTGTTTCGAGAGTTTTCCGCAATGTGTAAACCTTGCGGGATTTCTGAAGACGCTCGAATATTGGCAAAGAGACAAATTTTGGGATCTCGTATCAAGGTTTTTGATACTATGCCTAGAGATGTTAGAGACCAGTGCGCTGGGTTTAGGGCAAGACCTAGGTTTACTCTTGGTTTTAGAGGGTGCGATGACTAATACGACTTACGTATCCCGTTTCAGTTTCATCATGATTCCATACCGATTTAAAGTCCGCGATAGGTTCTCGGCTTATACGACTTGTATGGTTGGAACCGAGCATCTCTCCAAGGACAAATTGTAAGCCTCCTGGAAGTGCTGACCAAAAATTTTGGGTTTCTTTTATAGCGCTATTATCCTTGTGTCGGATGTACGAGAGTCATCTCTACGAGATGGCTAAGTCTGTTTAGGACGTTAAGAGTTCGTTGTGATCAGCAACAAACTTAATGGTAAAAAATACCATTTCGAGTCTTCGCGAAGGATATGTTTTGAGAAGATGTTAGTGCGTATGACTGTCTGGTCTTCCA
>NW_013617926.1:12482-12617 GCF_000695525.1 Brassica oleracea var. oleracea
ACGATTCTCCGCTCTAGGTTTCAGTTATACGACGAATATTTCGTACAATGAGACCTATAGTCTTATGAAAATAAAATCTTTTTTGCTTAAGGAAGACGAAGCCCAAGAGGTTTGCTACATAACCAGTGTGGAGTC